>NW_023501701.1:0-18183 GCF_013396195.1 Fusarium tjaetaba | reverse complement strand
ATTTTATATATAATTAATAAAAAAAATATAAAAGATTACTTATAATAAATTTAAAGTAAATTACTTTCTTAAAGTAATTAATTATAATATTATAGCCAGGTAAATAAGTCTTTTCTAGCTTTATATTTTTAACTTTTAAGGCCAGACCAGTATATATTAGCCAGACAGATAAGTCTTTCCGGGTTTCGTATTCTCAACTTCCAAGGCCAGACAAGTATGTCTTGGCCGGGCGGATAAGTCTTTCCGGGCCTCGTATTTTCAACTTTTGAGGCCAGACAAGTGCATTTTCTGCCACACAAACGCGCGAGGTGCAGAAAAATACTGGGGCGCACAACACGTGGCAGGCATTTTCTTACTCCGCATATGTAACTTATCAGATCATAAAAGCCAGTTGCAATGGTACAAGCGATTGGCATGACTAAATTGAGCCTCGTGCATAATCTCAAGTACCAAGGAGGCATGCTATTCGCGTAATGTCTGGTGTGATAAGCGCCCTACTTCCACTTGCGTCTGCCTACTCCGTCGCTTCTGCAGCCAATACCGTGGTACCGAGAACTCCTGCCAGTTCATCAAGACTTTTACTGTTGAGATTCTGCACGTCTACATCCTCGGCAAGCTTGTCCTCCAAGTATCGGGCTAGCCCTCGCCTCCGTCTCCACTCCTTTGTCCCTGGGTTAAAGAGGACCAAGTCGTTTGCGGGCGAAAGTCCGATAAGATCCCGTACACCCTTCGCGAAGTTGTAGTTGAAGTCTGCCTTGGCATCGATAGTGACCTTGGCAGTGAATTTATAGTTGTCATTCTGCCGAATCAAAAGCACAGCCGCCCGTAGATCAGTGACTATGCCGGAGCCTGCAGTCTCGTCCTCATGTAGAGTCAGACGGACAGTATTGGGAGGGCCCCAGTCTCGTACATCTGTGTCAAGCAATACTGACCCGGTCAGGCTTGCACGGTCCGTCACATTGTAATTTTTCCTTCGTTGCCAAGTGCGGTTTCCGTTGGCGCCTCCGTAGGCTGCGCCGACATTACCGCCAACCTCCGACCCTCTTGTCTTTTCAATCTCAATGTCGGTTGGCTTGCCTAAAGTAAAGTCGCCATTAGGCCAGAGTGTGGCTACAATTGGGTCATTTTCTTCCACCTTGTCTGCGTCCTGGAACAGGATATTAATAGTAGCTTCTCTGAAGCGGCGTTTCTTCCCCAAGCCGTGAAAACGGAATCCGAATACAATGAGAGTTGCTGGTTCCCCATCCTTAGTCTCAGTGCCGTGGACGATCCGGTCAATGCGGGACTGGACCAGTAGGCCCCGGCAAATATCATCAACAATATCAGGCCGCTGTATCTCTCCTTCCCTATTTCGGGAATGATAGCCGCGTTCTTCAGTGACTGTGTCAAGCTGAATGTCGGATGAGTATTCGTCGGACTTCTTGGCTTCTGATGGTGCCATAGTGGAGAGAGGCAAAGATTTGCTTTTCGTAGGCTTTCAAAAACTGATGGGGATGAAGACTCTTGAACAAATCCGATGTACTTATACTTCGAAGGCCACGACACCCTTGTTTTCAGCTCTTGGCGGTGGCCGCCATGGGAAGGTAAGACGAGCATCCCTGTACACACCATGGAAAAAGACCCATGGGAAGGGCGAGTTTCCACCAGTAGCCGCTGGCCCTGGCAAACTCACAGACTTTATGAGTAATCTCCCGGGAAAAACACTCATGTTGCTGCCGATGTGCGAATGCCGCCATTTAGTGCGTGCTCACTCCGGTGGAAAATCCCTTGCCAGCTCGCCCTACCCAGCTCTTGTGGTTCTATACCTTCTAGCGTTCTCACTGTTTTGACTAAGTCATTACTACCAAAGCTCCAGTATGGTGTTAAGCGAAGTATCAACAGGCCAACGAACGAAGGACCGCCCGAAGCCACAACCCAAGCCAAGGAACCTACGTAAAGGCCCCGATCCGAATCGGAAACAGGAGGATAAAGTTGACTATGAGGAGAAACACAAACTTATTGTGAAGAAGCTCTTGAGCCACCCGCCTGACGACCTCACAGAAGATCAGAAATCAGAGTTCCAGCGCGACAAGGAGTCATTTCTGCAGAGACAGAAGGAGTACTTTCTGCGACGCGATAAATATAATGCTAATCTGTTGCACCGACTAATACTCGACCTGAAGTACGAGCAGGGCGGAGGCTTGAACTACACATCGGACGAGGTTCTGTCCTTCATCGAACAATTAGTGATCGACGACCCAAGGCTCCTTGTGGAACGGGGCCACGCCCATGCCCCCCTTAGGGTCGCTGTTGACACGAAACTGGACATATTTTTCCATGTGGTCAATCTGTGGATTCCACCTTGGAAATTTCAGGAGTTGGAAACGAAATGCAAGCAGAAGAACTCCGGAAAGAATTCGCAGTGTCCCTTAAGGTTGATTAACAAGAACCTACGCTTGAAATTTGGCCTCCCGGCCGATGAACAAAGGCATACAGAATCACGGAATCCTACAATGCCGAAGGATCCGGACAGTGACAACCTCGAGATCTGCCTCCATCCACAAGTCAATGTTGTGAAACTCAAGAAACATAATGACTTGATCAGGGCCACACTGGTCGAGGGTATGGTATCTCAAGATCAATGGTCATGTTTACCAGCCATTCTGATTGCAAATAACTTCGACGACGAATCAGCAGAGTACTCCATACCACTGCCTGCCTTTCAAAGACTTCTTCAGCTTTGCACAAACGACTTTTTTCAACAACCTTGCCAGACAGGGCTCAATCCGCTTCAGACCGCGATTCTTTTGTATGAGAGCTCCCATCTCAACTACAATCATGTATTTCGGGTAATAGAGGAGCTAGTAGCACGATTACCCGCTTCCATATACTTTAGCGCTCACCGTCCAACGACTAGTGCCCCGTCTTACGAGGGCAAGTCAGCATATCGCCTACTAGTAGAATTGGGCACGAGAGTTATAGAGGAAGATGACCTGAGCCCTGAGGGTGGACTCAATAATGATGCTATCATTATTCCGAAGAACACGAGTCCCGAATTGAAAGATGTGGCGAATGGGAGTGGAGGGAGCTCTCGAGATTTTGAAGAAAATAACGATCCTGCGGGTAGTGATATTACTGGGCATTTCAACTTTGACGGGCATAGCGATGTTGCGACTGTATACACGGAAGACGCAGAAGCAGGTGAACGTGGCACCGAAAGCCTTGGGCAATATATAAAGAAAACCGAGGATCTGTTGAAGTCAGTTTGCATTGGAGATTCGGACAAAACCATGGAAGAAAAGGTCGAGTTTCTCTACTGGGGTGATGTGAAACGAGGTATGTCCATTAGCACGAGACTTGAAAGATCCCAGTCTAACGAGATCCCAGTGCTCAATATCAGTTTGATCCTTCTGGGTACATCTGGAAAGATTGATAAGAAGTATATTGAGATGCTAAAGAGCAGATCAGGGATGGAATTCGAGACCATGCTAGCGTCCGTGCAGCTACCATACTGGAATCCGTCATCTGCACAACTGCTTTCCACACAGCCTGTTGGCCATGAGACTTCAATCAGAGAATCCAATGCGAGAAAGGAATCAGATCCATACGAGCACATCTTCAACTGGCTAAGAGCAAAAAAGGTAGAGAAGATTTTCTCAATTGATGTCGACGACACGGGACCAGAACCACACAGCAATGCTTCAATAAGAAGATCCTTGTGTGGAACGGGTGAAGGTCCTGGTAGCCGAGGTTTCCAGGTAGAGGTTTTCAAGTGGAAAAAGTATGACATTTGCAGTCAAGCAGTGTACGAAGCCGCCCCTGATGCTCGGGAGGTCTACCTATATTGTCGGGGGAATACAGCGGTTCTTCGAAGCTGGGCTTACAACCCTGGGCTTCACAAAATGAAGAATGTGAGTTGTATGCAGAACTTCCCTACCTTGAATCTTGACTCACTTATACAGTTGGAACGGCTTGTGATTGAGATAAACACCCATGTAAGAAAATGGCTTCGGGTCATGGAACAACTAATCTCGACCAGAATCTCGATTGACGATTAATACAGGACGAGAACGAAGCAAACGACTGTGAAGATTTCAAAGAGGATATGAAAAGAATTCTAGCCGAGAACTGCAAACGTTTGGACCCCGATCGCATCGAGATAAGTATACCTAGATTGACGTCAATCCATGGTCCAATGGATGGCTCTGCTCCTACTACTCAGCAAGACGGCATCAGTAACAAGACTTCTCCCACAAATGAGTACGTTCTCGTTTTCTCCGCACTAGGCCATAAGGAAACTACAGAGAGAACAAGAGACACTGAAAGTGAAAATTCGTTCCTCTGGACTCGTTTCTGAGATACCAGCTGTCCTTTCCTTTCTTTCTTTTTTTCTATAAGAAGCAGAGTTATACATTTACTGATGTTATGACATAGGCTGAGCCCTGACGCTTGGATCAAAGCACTGGCGCCTTTCAAAAAATATGCAGAAGACATAGCCAAAGCTATTACAAAAGAGCCTTTAGTCAAAATTGCTATTTTGGATGATGGGGCTTCTCTCGAACCGCTGAAGCCACATTATTTCTCACGTAGGTATGAAAGCTGTGCTAAAGGTATGTCCTTCAGGCTTGATCACGCAGAGTACTGTACTGGCCCTTGCTGGCACGGCACTAGAATGGTCGAACGCATTAGGAAGTTGTGCCCGATGGCCCAGCTATACATTGGCCGACTTGACGACTCTAGAGTCGCCGGGAAGCAAAGATTTACAATAGAATCATGTGTCAAGGTAAGGGGACAACCTAAATTCGTACCACTAATGGTATCTCTGAAGGATACAGCGCGCTAAGTGTCTACCAACAGGCTCTCAAATGGGCGCTGGACATGGATGTTGATATCATATCAATGAGTTGGTCCTTCAAGTTGAAAGACAAGTTCGAGGATAAGGCCGAAGCTGATTTCAAAGAAATTCTCGACAAGGCTGTAAGAAAATGCGTTGTTTTTGCTTCTCTCCCTGACAAGGGAGCCATGGCTGAAATCTCGAATTACATGCCTGTGGGAAACGGCAATGTTATTCGTATAGGGTCAGCAACTGTTTATGGTGAAGACATCAAACAGAACAAGTTCGCGCCCAAACATTTCCTCTTACCTGGTGAAGAGATCGAAGTTACGAAAGGAGAGTTCGACAATGGCAGTTCCTACGCCACAGCCCACGCAGCAGGACTTGCAGGCCTTGTCCTCCACTTCTTACGCGGTCACGACGCCCTGGAAAACCATTACCGACGCGAGAAGTCAAACTTATCCATAAATCCAGCCAAATTCGCAGATGACCGCCTTAAAGAAGCCAAAACTACGGCAGGAATGAGGAAAATCTTCAAAGTTCTCAGCGGTTCGCACGCCGATACCCCTATTCCCGATGAGGGATTCTTTGTGCGGCCATTCACACTTCTGAAGGAAAAAGACATGGGGGGCAGCGCCGGCGATCAGATCAGCTTTTGTCGAGATATTGTCCCCAAACTTCTACCAATGAGTTGAGAACCCAACATTTGTATTCTTAGCTTTAAATTAATATATATATAAAATAAACGCAGGCAACCGGATACTATGACCATCTTGGGGCCATTTGAGAAGAGGTTTTATGCGATGCGCTGTATTCTAGTTGAAACATAGAACATAGTCAGGAACTGTGGCCCCTCCTCTGTCTTCTTTTAGGACTCTAGTTTCGGCCTGAGACCATTCTGATACTATTCCCTACACTTCACAACAGATAAACTAGATACCGCGTGAAAGTGAGAACCCACGAAATTCGTTCCGTTGTGCTTCTACTCTTGTAATTTGATCAATCTCTAACCATCACCATACCACCGTTCCAATCATGCAGCCCTTCAACCTCAACCTTAGTCTCCTCAACAAACTCATATCTCGCATAAAGCTTCTCCAAACCAGCTAGACTGACAAGCCAGGCTGCCGAGTCGTCATCATCTACCTTTTCGAGCCCATCTTCGAGCAGCATCTTGCCAAGACCCTCTCCTTGCAGAACAGGGTCAACGCCCAACAGAGAAAGGTAGTGCGCTTTTTGTCTTTGCGGGGTGTTCAACACATGCGGCTCAACAGCTGAAAATGCTTGCTCAAAGGTTTCCATATTTTTCTTGTTGAGACCCTGGACTGGGAAGAGATATTCCTGAAGGTCGATCACAGCATTGACGACTGAGCCGATCCAGAATGCTGTTGAAATTAGAAGAAATACGAGAGAGACTAACTACTAAGACTTACAAGGAGAGAGGAGTTTTTGAGGCAGTGTTAGGGGCTGAGTTGGTCGCTTCCACCACGATAGGCCGACGGGATGATCATGCTTATCAACCACGACGCTCAGTGAATACCCAGGCGTCCAATACCGACGCTGAAATCGTCGACAAGACCACGTGTAGAAGGACAAAGGGTCCTGTCTCCTGGTAGGAAAGAAAAAGTCGATTAGTGGTTCGTTGCTGAACGATGCAGCGTAGATCCGTGTCGTGGCTGAGACATCAAAGAAGGTTCCGGGCCGGATGCGGTATTTCGGCGCGGATTCTGAAGATTCGGACATGATGATACGATGCAGGCAGTTTCCTGTTTAATTTTTAGGAAAAGATTTCGCAGAGAGATGGCTGAAGTTCAGGCGAAGGGTAACGAGATAACCAGCTCGATATTGGGCAGCATGGAGTTGATACCTGGTTCTCTGTTTCCGAGGCCGGGGTGACTCAATTTTTCTCCCAGGATCAACAGTCGGAACTGATCCGACTAGCCTGGTAAATGCTCCACTTGAGTTGCCAGATCATCATGATCTCGGTCGACGTGGTCATGAAAACCTGTCACAGGCCAACCTATACTATAGATGAAACCTTTCCCTGCGACGGGATTAATCTAGCTGTTAATTCATCCTATCGAGTCAGTTGGTAGTAACGGATCTTAGAAGGACCATGGTAAGCTCAGTGTTCTAGACCGCCGTGGTCGCTTATCAAAGCTCCACTTGGTTTGACGGGCCTCATAAAACCCGCATGGCCAGCACAATGTTTTCTCACCACGTATCACCAGAAGGGATTTGACAATGCCACACGATCTTGTTCTCCCGCGCCCAGGGGCGAGTTACAAGCCCCAACCGCCAGTCGCGGGGCCGACAGAGTCCGCGTTCATCGAAACATTCGGAGCTTTACTGCCCGCTGCTCAATTCCTTCAGACTCCCCGCGGCAAAGCTGCTTATTACGAGATCAAACCTTCTACCAACGATGGAAACGCCAAGATTGACAAAGTACTGTTCATTCATGGTGTTCAGACCCCAGCGCTAGGGATGCTGCCCCTTGCCCGCGCTCTCGAGAAATCGTTCCCGGCTGCGCATGTGGTCCTGATTGATCTCTGGGGCCACGGACTAAGCGATACACCCGTTGCTCCGCACGAAGCATCGCTATTCCACGAGCTTATCGACAACCTACTGGATCATTTGAGCTGGCAGTCTGCTCATATAGTCGGCTTTTCGTTTGGCGGCGCCACTACTGTCAGCTACGTTGCCTCCAGACCCTCGCGCGTCAAGAGCTTCACCCTTGTTGCGCCCGCAGGCCTTCTTGAAATGTCCATGTTCACACCCGAAGAGCAGGCCTGTCTGCAAGGAGATGACGAAGCTGCTGCGAAGAAGTGCGTCTTGAACATTCTCGAGGGCGGAGATCTCGTTGTACCAGCGGATTGGAAGCAAAGGGTCGCCAACGGTGAAGTCGTCGCTGAGGCAGTTCGTGAGTGGCAGATGCGAGAGCATCCGGGTCATACAGCTTCAGTTATTGCGATTTTCAGAGACGGCGGTGTGATGGGCTCGCATGCTCAATTTGATGAGGCGGCCAAGACTGGAATTCCTTCGCTCGCTGTGCTTGGAGAGTTGGATGGCTTGTGCAGCAAGGAGCAACTTAATACGCATGGATTCGAGAATGTTTTTGTGGTTCCAAAGGCTGTGCATAGTGTTGTCAGGGATCAGGTTGAGGATGTCGCTAAACTCATCGGCGACTTCTGGAAGGCACTAGAGAAGCAATGAACTCAATTACATCTGGTAGTTCAATAGAACAAGACCGGAGCCTACCCTTATGATGGTGCTTGCCGTGACCAGTAGAGTCGCCGAGTTCGTTCCACCGCTCGACGTGGAAGCAACCCGAGCATGAAATCTGGGGGACATGGTTCTAGATCCCGAAGGACATGCCACTTTAGACACTCCGCGCGAATAGTGTCATTTATACTTCAACTATTGAACCAGCCACTCGGTATGATCATGCTGATTGGCTTATATGCATGACAACATTCCAGTGCAAGGGCGGGATAGTTTAGAAAATGCAGTGACTCGATATACAATTGGATGACGAAGTATCCCCTCTCCAGGTCTCTCGTATCTGGCCGGATACACTGGATCTTTGGCTGCTGAAACTTGTTATTATCTGCAAATCTCTCTTTCCCAGCAATTTTGTACAAATCCTCGCACTATCTGTCCTTATCACTATTAACACCCGGCCAAACAAAACCTCATAATGCCTGTCACTGAAATTAAAAGTCAAGAAGACTTCGAGAGACTCATTAAGAAGTACAAAGTCGTCATCATTAATGCGTATACTTCATGGGCCAGTCTCAGCAAGACCACGAACCCTATCTACGACAGACTCTCCAACCAAATTCCTTACAACCCGGAATTATTCGTCCTCGCCAGACTAGACATTGGCGATGCACCTGATCTTGCCGAAAAACTTGATGTTCAAGGTGTCCCGTTTTTTATGGCTTACGAGAATGGAATTAGGAAGGACAGTGTTATGATGCCCAGTCAGAGTACGCTCCAGAAGTTTCTCATCTCCTGGTCTGATAAAGCTCATGATCTGGGGAAATGAGGATGCAGAAGTGATCTCGGGACTGGAAGTGTATCTTTTGATAAACAATGAAGTTGGGGCAGATTGAAGGCTGTGAGTTAATTTACCCCACTGGTAGATAGACACAATGCTAAGGTGACCGTTCTGGTAGAGATCGTCAAGTTTAAGTTGACAGCGGATAGTATTACAGAACGGTTAAGATATAATGGATATGGCTTCGGATTAAATACTAGTCTTCAGTTCCCTTTGGGTGCCCTATGTGATTTGACTGCTACTTATAATGTTTGATGCAATCTTAGCAGTTCGTTTTCGGCTATGTCTTCGGTTATCCAACTTAAGATTACCGAGGCCTTATCTTATCTCATCGTATCTGTCGCCTGTCACACTGAAACCAATCATGACGATGACTCGTCAAAAGTGCACAGACAAGGGGATTCATCATTTACCGTAGCGCAAACTTGTCAGCTATTTTCCAAGTACCTCGTTCATTGGCAGGTTCTTGGCAACATCCCAAAAGCCCAAACACGCGTGATTAAACTGAGACACCAAGCCTGACAAAACAGGGATAAAACATTCAGCTCTCCACTAGCTGAAGAACCGCATCAACAGTTTCCTCAGCCGCAGTAGCAAAGAAGGCATGGCTCGCCTTCTCAACTGTCACTTTCCTGTCGATCCCCCCTACAGTCGCATACATCTCCTGTCCCGCCGGGGGCACAACACGATCAGACCCGCAGATGACATAGCCTGCTTTGCCCTTGTAATTCTCATCTGTAAGCGGAGAATAAGAAATCGGCGTGTTCATGCTGTTGAGCGCTTGATCTTTGATCAGAGAGATGTAATACTCTGCTTCTGAGTCGGGGATGTCGTGATACATTGTATCTTTGGCTCCTGTGAATTTGACCCAGCCCGTTGTCTCCTGGGATAATTAGAGTTTGTTAGTACGTTGGGCTGCCCTGCGGCATGGAGCAGGGGGGCGGGGATGTTGAGTCACGTACGTTGTAGTCAACCCACGGCGGGAGATTCTTTACGTCTGTTCCCATCATGTCCAACGTCGTTTTTCCTTCAACAGGCGTTACAGCCGAGACGTAGATCAGGGCAATGACACCACCTTTCTTACCCGCTTGTTCCCGCTCTTTCTTGCTTAAGCCCTGAACAGCGTGTGAACCATACATTCCACCATAAGAATGCATCAACACAACGATATCCTTGCCATCTTCAACAAGCGGGAGTAAGAGTTTCCTCCTTAGTGATTCAGCGTCGTCTTGACAGGTGCCGTTTGCATCATGTAACCCTGGTGCGTTTTGACTGACGAATTGGTATCCCTTTTGCGTGAAGATCTTCTTTATGGGCTCGAATGACTCGGTGGTGTGCCATGCACCTGGTACAGCCAAGATAGTTGGAGACATGATAAAAAGCAAAAAGGGTGAGTGACAATGCAACCGCACAGATGATGTGTTGGTGGCGCAACGCAGATTTATAGTCACTTGTTCAAGAATCAGTAGATCGAGTCTCCTCTCGTATGCATGCCAATAATTAACCTGGCTCTCGCGGAACCGTGGCTCTGACAGAGAAGCCGAGAATTCAGAATACAAGGGTCTTTCTACAAATAGTATACCGACATTAACCTCGCGACCGAGTCATGAACCCCGCAATACCCTGGTTTTCGACCGACTCATGCCAATCTTGATACCCAATCGTAAAGGGAAATACTCCCGATGATCAATCTCAACTGGCTATGCCATATTTACTCCAAGTGCTTCACCACGCTAAACTCTAGTCCCTTTTCCAACGGTTTACTCTCGACATGAGCTAGCAATATGGCTGCCAATGGAGGTAATGGTACCTACGATGAAGCTTTTCTCAATGAGAGTCGACAGAATGAAGTTTACGCGACGCATATCGCATTTTTTGTCCTCATGATGATTATTGTGCCATGTCGGTTCTTTTCAGCGCGGTTGACAAAGAAGACGCTATCATGGGACGATTGGCTTGCATACTTTGCAGCCGTAAGTCGCACAAACCTCCCCGAAGTTGACGAGTCTGACATTCTTTACAGTTCAATACGATCGGGGTATTCATCACAAGTATGCTGTGGCTTCGATTTGGCCTAGGTAGGCATCTTGCCTGGGTGATGCAGGACGACCCAGAGAACATCGAAAACTTCTTCAAGGCCATCATTGCAAATGAGATCATGTACACGACAGCTTTGGCCTGTGCGAGGCTATCCCTTGTAGCGTTCTTCTACCATATCTTTGGCGTCTCAACCATGAGATACTTTCTGCACGGATTTGTCGTTTTCATCATTGCGTGGGCGATCTCAACGGTTAGGCCTACCACCAAAATGCTCCTTGGTCAATACTGACATGGTCTAGTACGTTCCCTCGATTCGAACATGCTGGCCTATTTCTAGCTTCTGGGATGGCACGAATCAGAATTGTATCGATCTTTCCAAGTTTTATGTTGGTGTCGCGATTGGAGGTATCGTCACTGATATTGGTCTGATGATTATTCCTCTGCCGTACATCTGGGCTTTGAAGGTACCCTTGTACCACAAGATCTTGATCGCAATCATGCTGGTCTTTGGTAGTTTGTGAGTATTTCTCTGCTCCTAGCGATTGTTATGCTGACAGAATAAGTGCTTGTTTCGTCACAATCATCCGCCTCACCAAGGTCATCACCGTTGATCTGACCGATCCAACCTGGGGAACTGTCGACCTTATGATCTGGACCGGCATGGAGGTCTACAGGTATGCATCTTCTCCTTAAACCGCCATTAGACCAATACTGACTGATCAGCGCTGTGATCTGCTGCTGCCTCCCGACCATGCGTCCGCTCGTCAAATTTGTCTGGAAGAAGCTTGGCCTGAAGCAATTGAGTTCAAGCGGCAACACAGATCCATCAAAGCCTACATCAAATGGAACTGGCATGTGGGGAAATAAGTCCCGTCAAACCTCGCGACATTTAACAGATGGCGTTCTTGCATCTAATGCAGACGAGGTGGAGTTGACGAAGCATGCTTATTACGAGCTGCATTCAGATAATGCTCATGGTCGATCACAAGACTCGATCACGGTGCATCAGCAAGTTTGAGCATTCTCAAGCACAGGAGATAGAAATCGGTGTACAGTACGATATAGCGTTTTAGAATAAGCATAAATCGAGCATTAATTCTTAGATTTCTGGTGGAAATTTGGCTCACCCGAGGCCGGGACTGTCTAAACCCCGAAAGTGGGGCGCCGGTCCCGAACCAACTGTGCCGTCCCGTTCCTAGCCCGATCTCATCGTCGGACCCGAAGCGTCTCTTTTCGTCTCTAAACCAGCATTGTCGATCGGAATTATAAATAAAACAATATCCCCATTAGATTATGGCTCATTCAATCTGCCAACTTATCTTTTCTACAGACAACATGGCAAATACCGAAGAAACATCCGTCGTGATCATTGGAGGCAGCCTTGTAGGCCTTTCAACAGCCCTCTTCCTCTCCCATCTCAACATTCCCACCATCCTGATAGAGCGCCATACCGGCAGTTCTCTTCACCCTCGTGCTATTGGCTACACTGCACGAACAATTGAACTGTTTCGAACTGTCGGCGTTGAGTCAAAACTCAAAGGCATTCAATGGTCTGGCGGTCCTCCCCGCCGTATTGTTGTGGAGAGTCTCGCTGGAAAGTGGACAAAAGAACAAGGCTGGACGCAAAAGCCCAAAAGTGGTCCACCAGCTTCCTTTGCAGAGCATTCTCCTACTGAAGGTGTTGCTATCGCTCAAGATGTCATTGAGCCTGTTTTGAGAGATCGAGCGAGAGAGCTTGAGGCAGATCTCAGACTGGGCTTCACCCTTACGGGCTGGAGTCAAGATGGCAAAAGCGTTACAGTCAACGCTACCGGAAAGGACGGCGAAGAAATCCATGTCAAGGCAAAATACATGGTCGCATGTGATGGCAACCGCAGCCGGGTTCGAGAAAGTCTCGGTATTCAACGCCATGGCGTTGGTCTTCTTCGGAAGCTCCAGAGTATCATGTTCAGATGCGAACGTCTTCAACATTTTCTGGAACACGGCTACAGTCAATTCCAGATCGAAGGTCGCGAAGATGGTTTCGAAGCTTTCATGACTACCTATGGTGGCGGACGATGGATGCTAGCTTGGAACCTGGAGGCCGACGACCCTGAAGCCATTCTTGATGAAGCAACCCAGCGCGACATGATCCGCAAGGCTTCTGGTGTACAGGATCTCCCCGATGAGGACATTCAACTCATCACTACTGGTAAATGGGATATCGGTGGTCTCATCGCGGATAAGTTCACTTCTGGTCGTGTTTTCCTCGCTGGCGATGCAGCTCATGCTCTTCCTCCCAATCGCGGCGGTTACGGTGCAAACACCGGCATAGCTGATGCACATAACCTTGCATGGAAGCTGGCATCAGTGCTTCGTGGTGAGTCATCGCCAGAGCTTCTTGATACATATGATGTTGAGAGAAGACCTGTTGCAGATGTCCGGCATGACCAGATCTTTGCAAGAGAGGACTACAAGCGATACGTGGTCGATAAGGAATGGCCTGGAAAGAATGTTGAGATTATGGATGATGTGGCGATGGAGTTTGGGTATTTCTATAACTCAGAGGCCATTGTTGGAGGTCCAGATGGATCTGTTCCAGTCAAGAGGCCGGATGAGTGGAATGGACTGCCAGGCACAAGAGCGCCCCACGTTATACTTGAAGGTGATCATAGCTCAACTTTGGACCTTTTCGGTACATCTTGGGTCGTTATATCGAAGGATGAGAGGTGGAAGAAGCTCGTAGTAGAGGCGTCCAAAGCGACAAAGGCAAAGATTGCGTTTGTGCACGTTGGAGGCGACGTTACTGAGAAGAACGAGGGCGATTTCAACAGACTGTATGGCTTGGAAGATACCGGTTGTTCGTTAGTTCGGCCCGATGGCTTTGTTGCTTGGCGAGCAACAGCATGGCCGGCTGAACCACAGAAGGAGTTGCTACAGGCGTTGGGTCAGGTTTCCTTCTCGTCGAAAGAGGCAGATGGGTTGCGGTGAAAGTATACGGCGATTACATCGACTGATGCGACAAGTTCCCCGGTTTTGTCGTTCTTGCTCTATGTCCTCTTCCTCCTTTCAATTCATAGATGCTGTGTGCGAGGCAACAAAGCAAATTACAAGTGCCAGTGGCAGTGAAAAGTTATGGATAATAGAAATAGTTGTCAATTCAGAAATTTATAGCCATGTAGAATAGTTTCAACATCCCGTGTCTGAGCTACCAGCCAGTAAGTGCGAATAGACACTTATCAAGTCGTTACAGGGGTACCCGAGCCATCGCCCTCTAATTAAAGGGTCGGCAGTAGTAAACAGTCTCAACAGTCCATCCATCAACGGTATACAGAACAACAGGCTTTCCAACAGCCCCAGTTCGCTTCCAGCAGTTGTACGTATGGTACCCATTAGTGCCCGTGCCAGCCCAGGCATTGTCATGCTTGCTAGCCGCATCTGCAAAGATATTTGATGTAAAGGACACACCAGTGCCAAAGGTCCCTCGTTTCCGGTTAACGTCGTGCTTAGAGATTAAAGAGAAAGAACTTACCCTTCACAGGTTGGCCTTCCCAGATGATGTGGCTTCCGTGGGTGACATCAACATAGTCATCAGGACGAGAACCTCCGGTTCCGCCCGTTGCGTCGTGTCCGTCGGCGTAGTACGCCATTCCGCTGGAGATCTCGTTGCCTTTCCAGGAGTTTACGAGGTAGAGTGTGTCGGCGGCCGAGGCAGCGCCAACAAGGGCAGATGTCAGAAAAGCAGTGATCTTCATGATGTTGTTGGTGAGACTGAATGGGATGAGTTGAATACTCTGACACTTCTTGGCGAAAACACCAGATATTTATACAATACGAGAATGCGTGTTTTCGCAAAAGGACCAAAACGCAAGCCAATGACTTACGGTTAGACTGTCAGCTTAATTCCATTCCCTGCAACATTGCTCCATTTACGCTGTTGCAAGCGCTGACATCAGCGGCCTTCACTGGTGACTGATCCACCCAGCTGAAAGTTCTTTGACCATTAATCATCCAACCCCTGGTATCAGTAGAACTTCTGCGCTGCGAGTAATACAGCACTAACAGAATGTGGTGTCAATTATCGAGGCTCGGGCCGCCTTTTCATGCTTAGCTTACCTGATTAGGCAGGACTTGCGTTACAATTGATGCTGTTTGGCTTACTGGCAATTTGCCTGTAATGTTCACAACCAGGGATTCCATGCTTCAATGACACGGTTTGGAAAAGTCAGGTTCATGGCGGTGGATCTAAATAAAGAGTCACGCCATCTATTTATATGTTTAGGCTATATCGATGGAAAGGGACAAAAGCTGTGCCAAGTGAAAAGTGCAACTAAAAAGGGAATTCTAGATCTTTCGTCCAAAACCAAAACTGCAGAAGGGTTGGGCTTGGTGCATATACTCGGTACCTCGCGCTGAAGTGCTGTGGGCGTTCTCCTGACATTGGCGAAATGATGTATAGACTTAAGGTCCTTGGATACAAAGGGCCGAACATGACCCAATCCAGTAAAGAAGCCAAGTCCTTGTCATATTTCCTTCGTTCAGAACAACACCGCCTTTCGTGATGAAACACAATCCCGTGGACAGACTTAATGACCTGATGGCCATGTCCACACATCCACCACTGCCCATTCAGGGACCTCAATATCACCTTCACCACCGTTATGCTGATAATACATTTTCCTCCTTCCATTTCTCCCAAGATGTGTTTGTTTTACCCTCTCAGTATTGTGCTTCTTCCGCGCCCTCTCTGCCCATCTTTTCAATCTGTCGGGGTAGCATATACACCAGAGCGCAACCTCTCGCGCCGCCATAGCCTCTTCCAATGCATCGTGAGCATTGGGACCTTTTCGGATACACAGCTTCAATAAATCTGCACAGAGGGATTGAAGACTCCATCGACGACCAAAATCAGCATCTGGTCCAAACACAGCCTCTGCTGTGACAATAGCAGTATCGAAAATTTTCGCATGTGAAACCCGTAGACCTTTTAAATCTTTCTGAAGAGACTGCCCAACTATTACTGTTTCTGTGTTGATATGTTTGAACAGCTGTTGTCGTATGGCTTCCCAACCATAAAGAACTCGTCCTTGAGACGCAGCTGTTGAGAGGGTTGCTGGACATATGCCATGAACATTTGTGCGCCACTGAATGATAGGCTCCATAGGCTTCACAAGGGTATTTACCAAAACTTCGCCAGTGGAGAAGTCGATAATGCGGATGGATATTATCTCGCTGTCACCGCTTCGGACCCCTACCATTTCGCAATTTAGAGCGGCGGCTTTTCTTTTGGGCCACAGCGGGTCTGGATAGGGAGGCATCCTCGTTTCGTTCGTGATGGCGGCTAGTCCTCCATTACTGCAACCGTCCCGACCCAATATGTAGCCCTCCTTCTTCAGTCGCTCAGGAGAATGGCATTGGAGAATGAGACGATTGTGAATAGTAGCCAGGTCGAGTAGCGGCGATCTTTTGTAGCTCAAGTCTCTGAAATGATATTCCAGTGAAGGCAAAGGGGCTGGGAGCTTTATCTCTTGTTGTTGAACTGGGACTACCTCTGGTAGTCTTGCATGCTTTGCCTTATTATGCTGGGCCAAAGCCTTTATGCTGCAGAACCATCTGATACAGTGCTCGCAACATTGGTTGCCCTGATGATCTGCATCCAAACAATGTTCCGCGAACTGCGAATCAGTCTTGAAAGAAACGGAGCATATTTTACACCGCCTCTTACTATCTTGGTCGGCTTTCGCCATTATGAAACCATTCGCAAGGAAGAGGTGAGTGAAGTGAAAGAAGAGTAGTTGGAGATAGCATACGCAGGTTGGCTGTTTACCCCACTTGGTAGGCCTCCCGCATCATGTGTTGGCAGAGCGCATGCACGATGGCGACGGGGCATGGAGAGCCTTTGTTAGCAGCTTGGACAGCAAGAAAAGACCCGACATCATGCTATTTATCATATTCTTGTGGTATTTACATATTAAGTGGTACTCCCAGCATTATCTTCCCATATCACCACCTGGAGTTTGTAAATGTCTGGCAACGCTCCGGCGAATAGTAAAATCTAACAATTCTCTTGGAGTAACACCAACTACCGAAAACACATGAGAAATGCGTCCCGTTATTTTCTACGTTCACCAGCGAACACGGGGTCATGTTGAGACAACTTAGCAGCTTGTCGACGAATTCCCGCTTTCAAGGTGTTACCATGCCTTCGCAAATAGAGACATCCACCACTAACTCCTTATTGACCTCGTTAGTCACAGCTCAAGAATCGCCACCGTCAGCGGACGGGTATGACTGAAGGCCCAGTAACTTCGCGGCAGAGTCCTTCCACTTAAAATCAAGATGGTCATCCTCGCCTTTCCGATAGCTGCAGAACTTCTCCATCCCCCACCACGCCGGTCTCGGTTGATCTCTGGCTTTGAGCAAGAGCCCAAGGCACATGATGTCGGGACGAACTACTTGCGCTTTACCATGGTTATGTTGTTCCACCTTCGCATCTTTCATATTGTTAAGAGAGATTATCATCGAAAGGTAGCTCGACTCGTAATGTGCTCGGAGCTCTTCATCGGTTGCACCGTGGCTTTTGAGATCCTCGTTTACCTGTATGCTTTGATGCTCACACCCTGCGTGCAGCCAGGATGCCACGGCTGTCGACGAGGCATCCATCAGAATCAGTGACAGCTCCATTGCCACGTTGACAAATGATGTTCCCAGGGTGCCATATATATCTTCCAGTAACTTCTGATAGTAGCTTCGAAGCGTTTTGGAGGGTCGAGGATACCACGCCGAATCATTTTCCAGCTGCGTGGATAACTCCCTGTTCATGTTGAACACTAGGTTTCCTGGTTTGAGTCCCTTGTTTCGGCCAAGTATCCCCATAGCAAGACACAGACCCTCCCCAGCAAACCCGTCGGTTGTGAAGGACGTTGACAGTAGCAAGTTGACTGGCACACTGGCGATAGAACGCGAAACCCTTGGTAAAAAGCTACAATGCATCCCCCAGTATAGGGAGACGTTACGGTGGTTAGGGTACCCATCGTGATAAATATACCGAGTGCTCTCTGTCCTAGGGGCTTTCTGAGGACTGATGACGCCGGAATTGAGGATATTGGTATATTATATTTAAAATTATTATATATTAAATCTTATAAACTTAATTAGCTTTATATTTTTTAAGCTATTAAAGCTTCTAGTTACAGATATAACTTACTTTAGTAAAAGTATTAATACTTTAACTTTTCTAGCTTAAGTAACTTAATTTATAAAACCTTTAATAGTTTAACTTTTTACTATA
>NW_023501700.1:0-7701 GCF_013396195.1 Fusarium tjaetaba | reverse complement strand
ATTATTTACTTAATAATATAATTAAAGTATTAGCTATAGCTAAATATTTACTTAATAATATATAGTTAAAGTTAATTTATATTCTCTTTAATATATTAATAAACTTACTTTTATATTATAACTTAAAAAAACTGTTATTAAAATACTAGGGTAAAAAATAGTAAATCGAAAATATCCTCTATAGGCAGGTTAATATAAAAGCTCCTACTATGCCTTAGTTCTTTTAACGCCGTTTCGATCTTGTCTCTCCAAGGCCCCTCGAGAATACCGACTTGGGCTTCCACCCATTTGCGTTATACGTGGACGCTCTATAGGTTCTCTCACCTGCCGGCACTCCAGCACACGGAGAGAAGGTGTGCCAAACCTTCTGCAAGAACGTGTACTTCTTTTCAGTCGGCTTGGGCTGAGGGATCGGCTTTGGATTAAGGCCCTGGACAAACTCGTGGACAGCTTCCTCTAACCTATATCCGACTTTTTCCTGCCACCACCTCGCCTCTTGAGATGCGAGATCCGACTTCTCTTGCTCTACCTCAACCTCATTCAAGTCTATAGAAGAGTCGAGTGGTTCGGGTACCCGGAAAGCGGAGGCGTCGAGATCCGGCTGAATGTTAGATCCTGCTTGATTCGCATCAACCTCCTCAGGATCGACTAGATGGAGAATCTCAGACAGGGAGATTATACTCTCGACTTCGCCATCGCCACCCTGATTTGATAGATTAGCCATTGCACGAGTAAGATCCGTACGGTCTTGGACATGCATGTCCCTTGGTACTTACATTCCGCGGCACTTGATTCTCCCCCTCCCCCTCGTCGGGCACGTCGGGCAGCTCAGATGAGTCGAGCCGTCCACGTCTATTGTCTGGCGGGCGTGGGGGGCCCCTTAACCCGGAGTCTGGTACCACGTCCTGGTTGGGAAATGTTCCACCGGGATCATCCAAATTAATAGGGTCATTCCTGCAGTACCGGTACAGATTAGGCCCATCTACAGGCCCAAGAGGGTCTGTAGATATCCATCGACAGAGCCACGGAGCATAGAATCGAGCATTGCAGTACGAGAGCCCAGTCTCGACATCCCTCTCATAAGAGGCAAAGCGGTACCGCCTGGGGGCTTCAATCTCGGCGCCGCAAGCCATCAGGGTAGTGCTGCCAAAGGCAGAGTATTCTTCGTATGAGACGCGCTCGCCATTGTCGTCTGTCTCTATATTACGGCCAGTCTGGAACCGCACGAGCGGAGTGGCCGGGGCGTTGTCGGTTGACTCTACCAGAGCAATCTCTAGCCCCTCAGCATGCACGACACCTGTTGTGCGAACAGAAGTTCCCGACACGCCTCCGTTGTACGTGTAGACCTCGACGTTTTCGGAGTAGACCGTATCCTTCAGTATCATCATGCTCTGGCCCTTGAGCTTCTCTGTGACCTTTCGTACACGGGTCCCGGTGTAGTCATATATATTCCAGGTGACCTCGTTGCCACCCTTCTGCCTGGAGGATGAACGAAGCCGACCATCAAAGTCCCATGTCATGTCATAGTAGCCTGACATAGACGTAATGCACCCAACTCTGCCCGCCTCGCCATCGTAGCCGCAATGGGTCTCTCGCCCGTCCACGATAGTTGAAGTTAGTCTGTTACTATTGGCCTTGACGTCCAAGCAGCTGGGAGCTTTCTTTTCGTCGTACACGAAACTCTTGGTCCATGTTCGTACCACTTGCTTGTCGACACCTTCGTGCTTCATCTCGCTCATGTTACCACATAGATCGTACTTGTAACGTTCCACGTACTCGGTCATGGAAGCAGGGTTGTTTTCTTCCATGCCACATTTCTGCTTTGGCTCGTTACTATAGGGGTTGAAGCCCCCGGGACTGATCTGCTCTCTCGATCTTGTTTGGACAAGTTGTCCCAGCCAATCGTACTCGTACTCCGCCACGGGCTCGATAACAAGATTACTATAATAGGTTATGTGCTGACATCTGTCCTCAGTCCTGATGATGCGTCCAACGCAGTCGTGCGTGAATGAAAGGTCCTGGAGTAGCTGTTGTCCTTTCTTTCCCCTTCGAGTTGACTTTTGTCGGATTAATCTCTGGGTCAATGCGTCGTACTCATACATCGTCATGGTCCCATTGCTATACTCCAGCTTGGTCGGTTCGAGGAATGCCGAATAGGTGGCAGACTTTAGATATATCGACTGAACTCCCGAAGCCTGAGACTTCCATGCTAGCGACTCAATCCTACCGGCCGCGTTGTAAACCATTAACGACTGGTTTCCAGCAAAGTCCGTGGTTGCTACGGGTGCACCTATGGCGTTGAATATTGAGCTAGATACCTCCGGCGGCAGCAGGAGAATCTCGTCCGGCTTGGCCCAATCGAGGTCAGTCTTGTAGGCCTTGGCAAGTCTCCGCGTGTACAAGACGACATTTCCATAGATATCATACTCATCGAAAGTATGTAGTCCGGCTTGGTCCCTGACCGACACAAGCTGGCGCCGTAGATTCAACTTCTGGCCGTCCTTGCCGGCGTCTCCATATTCGAACTTGGTCACCAAAGTCTCCGAGCCTTGCCCTTGACGAACCCATATCTGCACCTTTCGTCGCAGCTGGTCAAACACGGTGCGGGTTCTCAGCTCACGGCTATTGGAGCTATAAAGAACTTGTCCCTGGCAGTCTAGTAAGGACCACGTCTCACCTGCGTCCATGGACCCCTTATACACACTGCCACCCAGCAGATCGTAGCTGTTTCGAGCTGCCAGCCTCTTCATGGGATCCCAACTTTCTACGCAGTTGCCGTTGAGGTCATAGAAAAACGACTCAGAGACAATTGTGTCACCATTTCGAGTGGTAGAGACAATTTTATGCCCCAAGGGATCAACGTATAAGGTGTTTGGCGTGTTGTGATATACCATTGACTTATGAGCAGCATCTATCTTCTCTTTGGCTTCGGAGGCAGAGTTAGTCTTAAGCCACGAGCCTTTGTGTAATGAAGGCTCAAGGTGAGAGAAGAAGATTCCAACATCCGGGTCCTCCGAAGGCTGGCCGAATCCAACTGTATCACCTGCGTCAAACGACACAGTTCGCCACGGGTGAAATTGCGCCTTAGTCCAGCAATGGTCAGGGTCGAGGGATGCGACTTTCCTGCCTAGCGCGTCATAGAAAGATATCGTGAATGTAGTATCTAGCTCCGAAGCTGGTTTGAAGTCTGGAGAATTCGTAAACTCGTCATGGTAGCTGCGCATGATATTACCGTCGCCGTCGAGCGTACGCCGACTTGCTTTCCAGTTCAAAGACGGGCCACCGTAGTCAGCTGCTTCAAACTCGGAGATGGGCTTTCTAGCTCCAGATAGGTACTGAATTTGGACCGCAATCTTCTCTGAAGGACCCTTGCGAAACGTGTCTTGGCGGACAATGCGGATTATGGAGGCCGGTGATACGCGGTCTGAAGACGCCTTCTCTCGGACGTATTGGTTTACATCATAGATAGTCCGACTTCCAGCCTTTCCGAGGAGGGCCCTGGCCGTCTCTGCTCCGGACATTGTCTTGAGTGCAGCTATATCGTTGTCGGAGACTACATCCAGGAACCCCTCAAGACTATCCCCAACGTCTTGCCCCATCTTTCCCATCTGCGCATGACAGAGCTCCTCTCCAAACGCACCTAGACGCACACGTTGATGGTTTAGGTTGTGATCTTGAGTTTCCACCGGTCGAAGGTGCCGGTAGCCGTTGATGAACGACGTGACACTGCCCATTGAGTCGGTTACATTGTTCGGTAGTAGAAAATATTCATCAAAGACCGTCGTGGATTCGTTGCCGAACGGATCAACGACTGTATTTGGAACATAGAATGAGGCACGGGCACTCTTGAGCGATGAATCTTTAGTACCTCGGGGATGAACCCTAGCCGCGCTTCGTCTGGCCCACCAGGATCCATCTGAATCGAGCTTCGTGTATCCTGCAGCCGTCTGCACGTCGCTTGGCTTTTCCACTCCTACATGAGCACATACCCCGGCTGCCATGGAGGCTGTGTGCGCAAGGTCATACTGCTGATACTCGATCGAACACAGCTCCAGCTTGCCCTGTTCTAGGCAAACGAGGGGATCGTCGGAGCTGTACAGGATGCGAGACTCGCCGAGAAGTACTCGCGCGTTATGACCTGTCGCTTCCATCTCCAGAAGCATCCCGGTCAATGGGCTATCTTGCAGGACCGGGAACATGTCGTGGTCGAACGAGGCAAGATCGTTGAAACGGAGCAATGTATCCTTAGCGACTTGCAGTCCAAGAAGTCGATACTGTCGAGTCGCGCACACCGCAGGCTTGCGAAAGAGGCCAGGGTCGACAATCGCGTTGGTGTAGTCTGTCTCTTGTAGCACAATTATGGTCCTCTTTTGAATCTCTTTCTGCTTGTCGTCCAGCTCCGACTCCCTATCGACATGCTCTGCCTTTCGACCGTAGTACACCGTCGCCGTCTGGGTGGCTTGTCCGAATGTGTTTACACTTAGTACCAGGTTGTGCTCAATCTTTGTATCTGACGGAGAGCCTACAGCATAGTGGCGTGTAAGTGTCTCTCTTGGAACCACTCGCGAGACGCCACTACGCCCCTCCCTTGCAGCGATGATCGGGAGCACCTCGTATGCCTGCTCGGTTGCTGTGATTGCTGTCGACGATGACTTGAGTCCTTCCATGTAGGTTTCCTGCCGGTACTCCAGTCCCTTGAGAGCCCGATAAACTTCATGACACTGCTCGCTATCCAAGTCTGGAAGCAGATATGGCGTCAATGAAAGTTCTCCGGGTGCGCTGGCACTGAAGCCGGTTTCAAAATCCACGGAGCCTGTGAAAAACCAAAACCTTTCGTGAACTTGGGGCTTTTTGAACAATTTCCTATGGCCATACGCCAAATCTACATCAGTCCAGATATCAGCAATGCCGAAGCCTCGAAACTCTCTCTATGGCGTCGAAATACCCATCCCGATATGCATAAGTTTTTGTTGTCTTCGTCTGCGCGATCTCGTCGACAACGCCCAGTTGTTTGACGCAGTGGACAGGGAATGGGAGCTTGGTACTCCATGGTTGGCCCGACCTCTCGTCATCGAGGTAGTATTTGAACGAGGACTGATAAGTCACGGTGGTGACAGAGCCAAATCCGTTACTGTACCCCTTCAGTAGGTATGGCTTGTTTCCTCCTGCGAGGTCCACATACTTCATCTCCGTGACCCCTGAGACCGAATCCGCCACGCAAAGGCATGTACAACCGTTTCCTACAATATCTGAGGCAAAAACAGAGCTCCGGTAGTCGGTATTCGGAAATGCTGCAAGCAAAGCGCCGTGACTCCAACCGTTTCCTGCCAAGTTGTAGTAGATCATGGCACCTCCGTCAGCCGGGAGATAGACCAGATCTGTTGTCCCACACCCATCTGCATCCAACAGGTGCAGCCGGGAGCGGTTAAAGAGGTCTCGCGACTCAAAGAAAGGAGCATTTTTCATCAGGACTTCCTTGCCAAACCGACCGTAGCCCATGTTTGGCCAGTAGGAGACTGCACCATTCGATATCAGGACTATATCTGCCAGTCCGTCGCCTGTCATGTCGGCCAAATACGTAGAAGCCTCGTCACCTGGGTCGTTTCGTCTCCAAATGGGGCTAATGCTCTCACTCCGTGTGCTCTGAGGGGGGCCGAAGCCCTTCTTGCCTAGTGAAGGGAACCAAACAACGTCCTGAGTAAGCTCATCGACACGGAAAAGATCAGACAGCCCGTTACCTGTGAGGTCAGCCGACATGAAGTTGTCAAGGCCATCACTGATATTTGCGACCGCCTGGAAGGGCTGGAAATTTAACCAGCCAGATCCGTCTTTGCGCTCGTAAAACCCCATCATCCTCCCGTTTTCGTCCCTTGTTACAATTTGCAGCTCGCCACTACTGTTAAGATCTTGGAAGAAAAAGGTCTGGCTCGAGCCATGGAGGTTCGGCTGTGCCCCGAGAAGGACAGGGGCCGAAAACCGTAGGTTTCCGCCTTGAAGATCTTCAGATGACTGAATAGCGCTTTCATTTCGCTGATACATCCAGCCACCGCCTTGGTCCTGGTACAGGAGCCCGGGGCAGCCTTCGCAGTAGAGATCTACCCACCTTGCTTCGGATGACCAACTCCCAGCTGTGGGCACGTTTTGGAGATCGAGAGGGGTACATGATACGAGCTGGAGGCTGGAAGGACTTGGGCCGACCGTGTAATCGAACTGAAAAGGCGGCATCGACTGTCTGACCGACTGATTGTTTCCGGTTACCATGAAGCCATGGTGGGTAAAGGCCGTTAACAGAGATCCCTGCTCTGATTCGTGGTAGTCGAGTGTGATACTCGACACAATCGTATCCTGCTCACCAGTCTTATCTTGGAAGTGATGCAGGACGACGATACTGCGACACAAACGCCGGGTCCGAATTTGAAAGCCGGACGTGAAGCGTGAGAAAGGATCCTTTCTCAGCGGCCAAGTGGCCACTTCCTCTAGGCGTCCCGAATCTATGGAGTGCTCTCCGTAGTCAAAGACCACTTCGAAGACCCATTCTGAGGGTGTTACAACGAGGCCCCAGTCATCCAGGTCTCGATTTGGCTGTGTATTGCCGTATCTAACTCGCTTCAAGTACTTGTTGTTACCAGAGGTCTCGGACTGCTCACCAGCTGTGTCCTCATCCTTGTAGATGTACTCAATCGCATTCCCCTTGCTGTCGTAGCGAGACGAGATGAGCCATGAAAAGATGTGCACAACCCCGTTTGAGGACTCGAATATGCGCGAGGCCGAGTCTTGACCATACACCGCCGTGACATTGTCGCCCGAGATTACTCTCCAGTGCGTATTAGATTCATCATCACGGCACGTCCACTTCTCGATCTTGTTTGATTCTGTCTCAATTCTTTGCCGGTAGAGCTGAACCGAGAATTGCTGACCTGAGGTTTTGTCCAATCGTACGGCTGCTGCCTCTTGAGCTGCAACGAGATCGTCCTGGCCCGAGAGCACAAAGACATCGTCGGCATTGTACTTCGGCACGCACCGCGAGGCTTGCCTGGTGATGGCTTCTCCCGAGAGGCTCCAGCCAAAGCCGAAAGGGCCGTTGCCTGTGCCGGAATCATACAGGAGATTGAGTGTCGGCCCGAAATTGGAGCGACCTTGGTCGATGGGGATGGGTAGTGCCAGCGACATTGTGCCATTTACAGGATTGATGTCTAGCTTCTCGGAGATAGGCTTGAATCCGCCACCTCCTCTGCTGAATTGTTCTGTAGAAGGAATGACAGATGACTGTCTGTCAGTTCTGCCTGTGGTGGGGTCTGGATTGAACCCCGATGGCATGGTCGGTGGCTTTGACTTGGCCATTGCCGATGTGAGATCTGGTCCCCTTCCTGCGGCCGTGTTGGCCATGGGGAGCATGACGTCGCGATGGTTCACTATTGGCCAGGCCATGATGAGCCTGGGCTTCAAAGGTGCAAATGAGGCTTGCGGTATTCGGAATTACTAGCTTAAACTGTTGTTCCAAGAAGACAATGCTGTAAAGACGGGCAGCTACGTTAAATGTAAACAGCTCGTGCTGGCGGTAATGTGTCATAAGCTCGACTAAAAATGCCTACTATAGGACAGAGCAGGTCTGGATTTGTCTTAGTTTATATTAATATAAATATAATAAGGTATATATAATAGTTAGGGTTTCTAAATAGGTAAACTAGTCTATATTAGGTT
>NW_023501699.1:0-8559 GCF_013396195.1 Fusarium tjaetaba | reverse complement strand
TGACCGTCCTGGTTGACCTTTGTTGCTCGAATAACTGCACGAATTGTATCGTTATCACGAATGGCATCTGATAAACGTTTCATGACAACAACACCGATACCCTCGCCTCTACCATAACCATTGGCTCGAGAGTCGAAAGTGAAGCATTTACCATCAGGGCTTAGGAAATTCAGAGCTGTCATAGGCATCATCGTATTTGGCGTAAGAATCATGCCAGCCCCAGCGGCAATCGCCTAAAAACTTGTCAGAATCGCACGAACAGAAATGGTGGATATTGCACCTACAAGTGATGTCTCTTTTGCCCGGAGGCTCTGCGAGGCAAGGTGAACAGACACAAGACTGCCACTGCAGCCTGTGTCAATAGTCATGCTCGGGCCATGAAGGTTGAAGAAGTGCGAGATTCGATTTGCCATTATGGCAATGCCGTTTCCAGTAGCAGCGTACTGAGGCTGCCAATCAGGATCTCGGAGACAGACTTGCTCGTAATCTAGCAGGATTAGCAAGGAGTTCCGGCAGATATCGAAAATACTTACCTTTGACAAAAGAACCGACGTACACAGCCGCATCGCTGCCGTCGATATCTTCTTTGCGGATTCCCGCTAAAGTTCCATCGTCAGTTTCGACCAGTATAGATAAGCACTTGGTAGACCGACCATTTTCAAGTGCCTCATATGAAGCCTCAAGGAGAATTCGTTGTTGGGGGTCGATAGCTTTGGCATCTTCCGCGGAAATTGAGAAGAACTTGAGGAAAGAGCAATGTTAACCGAGTAACTATAGCAACTACGAGCCACAGGACCGAAACTTACGGAAGCATCAAAAGAAGCAAAATTGCCCTTGATGAAATGAGCTCCTCGGAAAGAAATCTGTTCAAGTTAGGTATATCATTCAGTCATGTTATACCGACCACAAGTATGTTGTCTTTAACTTACACTGCCCTGTCGATCACCACTAGGATGATAGTACCCGTCGATGTTGAGACGGTCTTTGGGGAATTCAGACCACTGAGACTCTCCACGCTCCAAAACTTTCCAAAGTTCTTCTGGGGAAGAGGCATCGCCAGGGAATCGCAGACCAATGCCTACGATGGCAATGTCGTCCTCCATGACGTCCAAAGCACACCTCCAAAGACACAATGCAAAACAAGTCGGTAGCAAAATCTTACTTTATCCTCTCTTTCTTTCAAAAATATCCAGGATGAATCAAGATAGGACGCAGCGGTAAGGGTTTTGTTGGTAGCAAAAATGTCCCTGGTGAAGAAGAGGAAGGGAAGGAAAGACAATTCCAGCAGGTCGATTCTAAGATTCCAAGACTATGAGAATAACTGGATACCATACCCAGTGAATCACTGACTGCCAGTCTGCCAGTGTCAGAGGGATGGATATCTGCCAGTGTACGCAATGCCAAGAATCGGTAAAGAGTTTAGATTTAATGCGGGAAGTCGAGGTAGGTACTTAGCACTGGCAGACAGATACTGAGGTCTTATCGGAATTTCACTCGGAATACACTTAGGCAATGAGAGAGAAAGAAGAGCCTGGAAATGGTCAGGTTCAAAGGATTTTCTAGTGATGATAACTAGATATTATCTATCCTTGTGTTTGTGGCCAGAATGAAAGAAAGGGGGCGGGAATTCATATTTGACTCTCTCCATGGATCAAACAATAGCAACCGGGCCTATATCATCGCCTTGTTGAACTATGTTTCAAGAAGTAAATAGGGCCGATGCCGTCATTGATGCTTTACGCCCCATGCCTTCTAAGGGCCGCCGTCCGTGTCATAGTCGGTGTGAACCATCTGAAGGCATCTTTTTTTATGCCAAGAACTGCAGGAAGGCTTAGATCAAAGATCACCCTCTTGATGTTCTTTGTGTATGATTTTATGATAGTGGGAAAACAGATTGTCAGGTTCCTTGTTGACGGCACTTTGCTCTGGATGGAGGCTTGCTGCAATATCCCGTTAAGTCTAGAAGACAACGTGCTTCTTTCAATCGGTCTAGAATCTTTACCGCCCTTTCAGATGAACTTCATACAACTCTCTACAAAGTTCTGCTTATTTGACGTGCCGCCTTGCCTATCAAGCTTTGTTCCAATGCTTAACAGGGCATATCTAGAGCAGAATGCGGGAAAGGAACGGATCAGATGCATACTCATGAATTGCTCCGAATAGTTGTTCAAGACAAAGAAGTAAATCATACATTACCTTTGTCTATAAGAGTGCAGTGGGACACCCCAAATCTAGGAACATTGGAACCAGCTTAATGTTCATTGGGTTTCGATGCTCAGACATGAAAACAGGAGTAATGCCAACAAGTCATAAAGAAGGGCGGATTTTACGATGATATTGGCATACAGACTGCCATAAGATGATTATTGGAGCGGGGATTAATACTTACCTACTTAAGGTAGCTTTTTGGCGACTAAGTATTGGTACTGAGGATGTTGGTAGGCCAGGCTCTGGTCCATCGTTCTAGGAGGAGGGTCCGCTGGAAACATAGTTCGAATAGTCAATTCTTCATCATCTGGGCTTCCGCTATGAGAAAATATTCTCTCACGAAGGTAGTTCGCAAGAGGTGCAGCTGCATATCTGACAACATGGCTCTGGATCACTTCGGATGGATCAAGGTAACTGATGCAAGATGACATCCATGGATACGTGTGAAAGGCCGAGAACAGACTGGCAAGATCAATCAACAGAGCAACGAAAATCGATTGGGTGTCCCATTATTACATACGGGAAGCTTACTGTTCCGCAACGGCTACGTGAGGCATGCTATGCCATGCACGGAAGACCGACTGGGGAATAGCCGTTGGTAGCCTCCCGAAGCAGGGACCGGCACTACGTCAGATGGGAGCGTCCCCATAGCGGAAACAACAAGATGATAGGCTATAGTCATAGCTTTTGTCGCAATTTCCGAGTAGAGTTTAGGTTGCGGGAGACTACCATACCTCAGTATCATCACGTGGAACGGCTCGTCAATTTCAAGACGGGTTATCCGTCCCAGAACCAGTAGCCGAACACAGTGTCTTGGACATATTTCTCGCCATCAAGCCATCGTGTTCCTGGATCATCCGATTATCTGGCAAGAGTGTGGAACAAAGTTACACAGGTAGCGCCAGGCGAGCGTCCTTTGGCTGACCAGCTACCTAAAGACTCAACTGTACGACAGCTACCCACCAGTCAAGACTCTTTGGCATACCCAACCATTGCCGATGTTTCCATCAACCTCAGGTTCTTATCTGATACCTAGATTTGTTCGCAAGAAACGTCTTGCCTGAGGATCTTGTGCAAGTGAGAGCGGCTCAGCTGGAACTGAACAACTAAATTCATGCACACAGCTAACACTCTTGCATATGAGCGGTAGATTTATCATGAACAACATGTTATCTCCATATTCTATTTCTGGCTAAGCTTTTAATTCTTGTAGCGTGTATTCCAAATAACACGAGCGAGTTGAGAACCGGCAACTCTTCGTCTAAGTAGCCAAAACTCTGGCCCAGCCACGAGCAGAGAGCCGTGCGATGTGTAACCACCACACAGGCGGGATCCTACAGTTTTACCGAGGTTTCTTCGTTTGGATTATCAAGCGGCGGCTAGAGGATTTCCCGTTATGGATAGAGCAAACATAGCTGTTGACAATGGCCTCCGGTTTGCTTCGTATCAACTCACCCGATGTACCATGTCACGCAGACAGGACTCACACAAAGGCATCTTTGAACTTCTTCACCTTGT
The DNA here is from genome assembly GCF_013396195.1 of Fusarium tjaetaba. Taxonomy (NCBI): domain Eukaryota; kingdom Fungi; phylum Ascomycota; class Sordariomycetes; order Hypocreales; family Nectriaceae; genus Fusarium; species Fusarium tjaetaba. Next base: position 4,833 of record NW_023501699.1, on the reverse strand, counting down.
GCCTTTCGTTCATATCAGACGCTTGCCCTCAAAGCTTCTTCTTACCAGTGAGACCAATCGGTGGGTCATAGACAACCATGTTTAACATGAGAGCAATGCCCTGGGTATCACAGCACCCGTCATAGCCACTACTTCTAGAACCGTGTGACTGTCAGAAAAGATCTCATGTCCTCCGCAGTTCCAAAATCTTTTGGGTTATTTTCTTCGGTGCAGATGTTTGAGGTTGGCGACGGTGTTGAGTGGCCTCTTGTGGTCTCTTCGCTTGTAGTCGTGTAACGTTTGAGAACCATGTCTCAAATATTAATTCGGTCCTTCGCCTTCTCCGGCAAAGATAGTTACCAAGTGGTATGAATGTTTCAAGAGTATTATGTTTCAAGTCAGGTGTGTTGTCTCTTCGCCTCCAGATTCTCTGCAGATCAACTCGATATGAAAAGCTCCAAACTTTTCCAATCGGATACAACTGAAGATCTTTGAATTTGTGTCAACCTTGCCGACAGATTATCTCATATCTACTAAGTCACGAGAGTCTTTCTTACAAGGAACTTACCAAAATAGAAGGGCTCCTGCTTTGTCAAGACTGGAGGCCGCGCCTTCGCTCGAGGAGACTCTCCAGGCCTTTAGCTGAACTATCTCTTATCTTCACTGCCAATCTTGACTCTTCAAATTCGACATCGGATTACAATCTACATTCAAGCTCTCAAGCGCTCACAAGAAATTGCATCGAAACTCTTGGAGTGTGGGAAAACACCGATAGCAAAGATGGCCAACGAATACCGAATGTCTCTCTCCTATCCAAACCCATCCCTGGGCCAAATAGCAGCAACGGAGAATGACTTGGAAGAGAATGCTCCAATGCCAACGGAGGTTATAGGATTGCGCAAGCATTCAATCACTGGGCCTCGACGAGTAGTTCTTGTCATCTCGTAAGGGAGTTATTGCGTTGGCATATGGAACTTGCTAATTGACATATTCAGGTTGTTGGCTGGGCTGCTCTTTTCCAGCCTCGACACTTCCATCGTCTCGACTTCGCTCGTCACCATCTCGCACGACCTTGACGACTTCACAAACGCGCCTTGGATAGTTCTAGCGTACCTCCTCACATACATGGGTGAGTCTCCTGCAAGATCGTGAACCAAGAGAACATCCATTGACAGGATGCAACAGGATTCGCTGTCTGTGTGTCCAAATTGAGTGACATCTATGGACGGCGCAACATACTCGTGGTATCATGGGTCATTTTCGTTGGCTTTTCACAGGGCTGTGGATCGGCAACTAGTATGACAGCTTTGTATGCCGCCTACTCTGTACTCTGTTCTCAAGCTGACCCCTTTTAGGATCGTATGCCGCGCTTTCCAAGGAATGGGTGCATCTGGTCTGTACAGCTTAACACAGATCGGCCTGGTAGAGGTTGGTCCTTCTCACAGTCCCAGTTTGATAGGGGCTTTGATTGGTGTTACCCTCGCCGTCGCCTTTGTACTGGGTCCCATCGTCGGCGGTGCAGTTTCTCAGCTTTCAGACTGGAGGTGGTTGTTCAACATGAAGTAAGTTTACTGACTGGCACATGCTTGGAGAAATACTGACGACGTCAGCATCCCTTTCGGCTTGGTTGCGATCCTCACAATTACGAATCTCTGGCCGCACGAAGAAGTGTCACACTTCTTCTCATGGAAGGCTTTCACCAGCATCGATTTCCTCGGAAGCGCAACCCTTCTTACCAGTTCAGGCTTTCTAGTGTTCGCTGTCCAACAAGCTGGCTCAGAGACGTTCGCTTGGGGGAGCCCAGAGATCGTCTCTGCTTTGGTCATTTCAGGTGTAAGCTGGCTCGTGTTCGTGTGGTGGGAGGTGCACTTGGAGACAAGGCCATTGCGTAGCATCGAGCCAATTTTCCCGATCCGATTGATGCTTCGAAGAGTATACTCTGCCGGATTACTGTAAGTTGGAAAACAAAGGCACGCCCGTGATCCCAACTGACACCAATTAGCGTTACTCTATTCACCGGGTTTCCTTACATCTCACTTTCCATCGTCATTCCGGAAAGATTTCAAATTGTCAGCCGTGAAGAAGTCCTAACAGCAGGGCTGCATATCCTGCCTATGCTTGGCGCTTGTGCCGTTGGCTCGTTTCTTGGTGGTGCCATTTCGAGCCGGAGAAACAACACGTCCCTAACTCTTCTTGGGGCATCATGCCTACAGCTCCTTGGAGTTGGTCTAATGTCAATGTTGACTGGGCCAGACTCCCACAGTAAAGCCCAGTATGCCTTCCAAGCTATATTCGGGCTTGGCGTCGGTCTCTCCTTTTCTGCCGCAACTATCATGACCAGTATACTCGCCGCTGAACGGAGTGAGCTCGCCTCTGCACAAGGCGCTGTGGCACAGGCTCGTGTATTGGGCGGTTGCATTGGCCTTGCGGTTTGCACTGTCATTTTCAATTCCCACGTCAATGAATATCTTAAGGACCATTTGACCTCCGTTCAACTCGCGAGTCTCCACCGATCACCGCTAACAAGTCTACAACTACCGGGACATATACAAGACCTAGTTAGAGATGTTTATGCTGGTGCATTTGCAGAAGAAATCAAGGTCATGATGCTCGTGTGTGCCGTCATGGTAGCTTTGTCTCTTTTCTCGCTGGAAAGAAACCCAGCACCCCTGGAGAGGTTGACGGCTTTTCCTAAGGATCAGTTTTCTTCCAGAAGAGGCAGTGAATCGGCCACAGAGATGGCGGATGTATCCAGTATACGCCGCGCTGTTTGAGGCTGATTCATGTCATTCTTTTACTTTATTGCACACCACTGCATTCTATCCCAAACAAATAGGTACGTACTGGTGCGAACAAGTTGGTTTTGGTTTTGGGCGGCATATCTGGCGTTAGCTTACAGGTTTGTGGGTTTTCTCGTATATAGCTGTTGAAATACTCTGATTATCGCGGCGCACGGTAGCATATGTACAGGGCTCTGTTAGCATAGGTTTTCAGATGGTGATATCCTTTGAATACAATAGCAATGAAAGAATTCAACGGCTCGTTAGCTGATGGTTAATTTTAAGCTCAACCGCTCGACTGCAAAAGAGACAAGAAAGCCCTGTTGCATAGTGTGCCATTGAGAAGACTACGAAATGGGTGGTTCCCGTACCTGGAGACAAAGGTATCCCAAGACAAGTCTCAGTCACTCGTGATGATTCTAAGCAAATAGCTCCCTTGTACTACTCTGGTGCCCGACCTTGCATAGAACACAACGCTGAATCAACAGGTTGTAGAGGCGCCGACTGCAGTTACTACTGTACTACAAACTTTGTGGTTCTCCTCGGCCAGTCGGTCATTCACGAAAGTCCACAATCAGGGCTTCTTTGAGAGGCCTCGTGATAACGCAAGAGCCGTCCGTCTTTGAGACGGTTTGGTACCGCAGATGGTGGATGTGTATGTTTCGAGAGTCCAGACAAATGGGGCGTTGGAAAGTTCTCAAGCTAATTGTCTCGAGTCTTACCTATTGTGGTCTCATTTCTCCCGATCCTAAGTGCTCACAGAGAATGTTCCTCGCAACAAGATCCCATGACGATTCTTTCTCTGAAGAATGTCGTGTGACGAGCACGACTGTAGTCGTATTTGGAGATCAAGATCTGGCAGAAAATATGCACGATTTGTGTCTTATTGCTTCTCTTTTTTCGATACTTGCGTTCGTTTCTAACCTGCCGAGATGATTCGCCAGGCAATTGGCGACCATTTTATCGTTCTCGACAACTTTTAAGGTCTTCAGAATGTTAACCGCACCCAATCCCTCGCCGGCAGGCCTCTCTCTACATCGACACTTGGTTTCGTACGTATTGATAGCGATTTCTTGGAATCGGATGAAATATCTCTTTTTGGTTGGACTTATGCAAAACTCCTCAGATGGACTGTCGGCACTTTTCGTCTCGAGCGCCTGGGTTTCCTGTAATACGCGAGCTCATATTGAGGAACTGTTGACCAGCAGCACTCATTCTTAGGTGAACAAATATAGTCCTTTTGCAGACTCTTCAGAAAATGATACTGGTTGTTTTTGCAAGGGTCTGTGTCCCTAAATAGGTTCCTATTGCCCTATAGTATAAGTTGTACTTGAATCGACACGCACAATGACTTCTCGTAGTAAGATAGAGATGGCGAGTGAAGTGTGGGTGATAAGTGATGAGGTGTTCTATTTCGGTGAACTTGCGTCTCAAGTCTCTTTGTGCGATAATGCAGAGCTTGTTTTCTACAGAAACCTCAATGAAATCTTGGTTATGAGGAGAGAAAGAACTGGCTCGTGCTCGGAATGTAGCCAAAGGCAGCACTTCCATCACAGTCTTCAATACCTACCTTAGCAAATATAAATGAGGGGCCAGTATCGAGAACTAATTATAGGCCGTTCACGGCGAGCGACTAGAGTCTGGAAAACGAAAGCTCTTCGCATTTTTCTCTTGAGTACTCAAAAGCAACGCCTTGATGTCTTTGATATGAATAAAATTGCCATTTATTTTGGCGATCTGGTATGGCTTTGTTCTATGCTTTTCACATCATCACGATCACAGTTCAGTTCACGGATGAACATTCATGTTAGGGACATAAATATACCAGTTCGCGGAACTCTTCAAGGCATCGATATATAAAGGTAAATTAGCTGTTCGATTTGTTTCGTGATTCACTGCTCAGGAACTGTGATCAGCACCACCGACAGCCTGGGGTTTGAAGTAGACGGTCATAACCCCCTGAGGGTTAAGCGAGCCCTTGACAAAGTCCTTGAGCGCTTGGTGAGCCTGGCAACCCTCGTCATAATACTTCATGTCCTCCATGCTAGCGAACTCGGTCTTGGAGACAAAGGTG
>NW_023501698.1:0-2794 GCF_013396195.1 Fusarium tjaetaba | reverse complement strand
GAGTGACAAAAACGAGTGACTGAAATGACTGAACAGGCCACCAAACACGAATTTGATATTGAGGGTGCGGATGGTGGACAGCCAGAATCATAAAGATATAGAAAGGGCCAGATTATATACATCTAACCCCTCAATCAAACCCCATATCCCAAGCTAAGCTAACCTTCATTGCGCCTTACATATCAAACATTCCTATCTAAACCTTATCACCTACAGTAACGGTTACTCGGCATCACTATCCATAACTGCGAAACATATCTAATATACCTCTGGTTTATCTAGACAATACCAAGGTCAGCCACATTCTTATAGTAAATTCATATCCATGCGTTTTAGTAAAAGCCAGTCTCGACCTAATAACTAAGATATCTACTCCTATACTAAAAATACAATATAAACCCCTTTTTTTCTCTACCACTACTTATAGAAATACACAAGGGATAATAGTTTAACCCAGAATTAGCGCCACAATATCTACAGTATATTATTTACGCCGTTAATCCCATGCTTCGCTACTAAAGGTTCTTTAAGTATATTGGTTTATAGCTAATTTTTAGGAATAATACAGTAGGGGTTCTATAGGGTAAATGCCAATCATCAATATTCTCCATACTAGTACAGAGTACAATGGTATCTACATAACCAACGCCTATCTAAATAAACCCTAACACACAAGCCATACAATCCAGGTATCCCATAAACTCTCTATCAACTTGTCTAGAGGGGTATCTATGCCAATCTCTCATCTGCCATCCACCTCAACACTGCGTACAATGTGCGCGCGACGGACACCCATACTATAGTGCCTCCGAAAGCCGCTCACCTGTTTCTCTCCTTCTTCCTCTCCGCCTTCACTCTCCTCCCCGTTGTCTTCTTCCTCGGTTCGATCGTAGTCCACTGCTGGCTCGTCCTTGATACCAGCATCTTCAATCGTAGGCGCAACACTGAACTGTTCCGTCGACTGTCGACTGCTTTGAACTGCAGAAATTCTCAGCGTCAAACTCAAAGCCTACGGCGTGTCGTGTTACCTGTACTCAGTGTCATGGACTGATCTCGGGCGCTGTTCTCAGGACCTCGATGCCCTCGTGGTTGAAACCGATGGCTTCTCTTTGGCGCGGTCGCCTCATCCTGCATGCCCTTGGCCTCTAGTTCTTTGCACCAATCTTCATGGTATTCGATGTATTCCTCGACGGACTCCTTGTTCCGAGTGCGAGGGCAAGTCTTATCGTACACCTTGAGCTTGTTCAACGGGACCCAGCCCGACCTGCAATCATATGGGAAATCTTGAGCCGCTCGAAAGAAAAGACCAGGAAGGCTGCGCTTGTGAGCCAATTCGTCACCATCTCCATAGCCAGGGGCCCAAGGCGGCGGAGTAAGATCCGTGGGTTCTGCACAATCGTAGCATTTGGGTATTGTTGTGTGGAGTTCCACGTCCTGCAAGGCCTTCCCGAAATTGAGACGTGGGAAAGGTCCCCACGGAAGGATCATGAGAGGAGAAAAGAACTTGGTTCTGTCATTATACAAGCAGACGATATCGCCCGGCTCTGCATTGATGATTCGAGGATCGACGTCCTTGATAGACTTGGGAGGCACCCAACGAGCGCTTGGATTCTTCCGTCTCCCTCGCTTCCCTTTCTTCTTTCGTGAACTCGCGTGCTTTCGGCGTTCGGATGGCTCTTCAGGTTCTTCGTCTCCAGTTTCAGGCTCTGTTTCGTCGCCGTCGGGATCTAGAGGTAGTGGACAGAGCGCATTGTTCTTCTCGGCGAGCTCGGCATTGCAGTCCGACACATGGGTGCCCATCACTTGAACAACCTGTTCCTCAGTGGTACTAAAACTGCGGCCGTGGTTGTGGTAGAAATGGTCATATGCGTCCTCAACAACATCCTCTCCCTGGAACTTTATATCGCAGTCCTTGCACTCCAAGATGTACCAATTTCCTTCGCGAAACGGAAACTGCACAATCCTGTACTTGGCCGGAGCGTCGTCACCCCGAAAGATATCGTTGAACTTGATAAATCGGTCTGGCGTGAGGGAGGGTGTTATTTCGCCTCGACGACTGCGCTTGACGGGTCGGTTCTCATCGTGCGAGATGTTGGAGGATCTTCGTCGCGATGCAGAGGTTCGGGGCTTTCTGCTCGGGATTCTTTCGGCGTTGTCGGCCAACGGGGCCTGGGATTCAGCGGTCGCATCGCGCTCTGGCCCGGTTCTTTCCAGACTTTCGTGGACTACAGAGCTGCGCGAAGGTGTAGGTATTGAACTAGCTGGCAGAGGGTTTGGAGCTGGGGGCGTTGGTATCGAGTAAGCTGGTAGTGGCGCTCGGGAAGGTGTGGGTATCGAACCGGCTGGGAAAAGATCTCGTGGAGCCTGTGATGGAGAAGCTGCGAGCGCCTGAAGGTCCTCTGGAACCGTGCCCCAGTCGGCGAGGAGCTGTTGAACAAACCGAGCTTTGTCTTTCTCGATTTCCTCCTCGAGCTTGGACTGCTCCAGAACGAGCGTCCTAAACGGCCGAATGTCGATCTTGCCAGCTGTGTCCTCACGGAATCTCTTAGCATTCTGTTGAGCCAGCTCCTCAAGCTGATCGACGCGTTGCTGCCGCGCAAGGATCTCCGGACTTCGGAAGTAGTTGTCTAGCGCCTGGAGCCGCGGGACCTTGTCCAGGATGGACTTTGAGATTGCGAGTAGATCGTCCATGATGGACGTCAATCGGGCGGCCTTTCACAGGAGTAGATAGTGCGGGAGCATGAGAAGGATGTCATGAATGAATTATAGCGATCGCATTCGAGAGAGAGAGAGG
>NW_023501697.1:0-579 GCF_013396195.1 Fusarium tjaetaba | reverse complement strand
ATAATATATTTATCTTTTATAGGGCTACTAAGATAAATATAGATATATATATATTATCTATAAATAAATAGATTATATATAATATAATTGCTAGTTAAATAAAGAAGCTTAGTAAACTAGCTAGATTTAGTGTTATTATAATTTTATATACGCTCTATTATAATGTAGGAAATAAGTTTAACTAATACTATATATATATATATTCTATATAAAAACTAACTAACTAATAAGTAATATAGTAAATATTAGCAATAGACTTTATAACCTTATACTTTAATACACTAACTCTAGGACTTTTAAGAAGTATTACCTTAGCTATATTATCCCTGTAGATACTATAGCTGTTATAAGTTATAATATATAATAAAAAGCGCTAATATATTAAGCCTATAGTATTAGGTACTTAGCTAGTAAGTAATAGCCTACCTATCTTACTCTAGAGCAGTCTATAAGTATTAATAATAATTTTAAGATCCAGGATCTCCTTTAATAATAAAAATGCTTTACTTTAAAAGGTAATTAGTTAGAGAAAGTTTATATATACCTAAGGAAGATTACTAAAGATATTTAAAGTAAGAA
>NW_023501696.1:0-10416 GCF_013396195.1 Fusarium tjaetaba | reverse complement strand
CCCTGCCAAAAGTTTTATCCTGACCCCCTGTCAGCCCCAAGAGCACTAGCAGGGGCTATTCCCTATCAGTACCTGGTAGTACAAGAGGTCTCTTATCGATAGTAGGCTAGGCGCTATAACCTCTGGTTACAGTAGGCTCTAGGGCCTAATTTATAAGGCTTCTAGGGCTGATAAGATAAGAGTAAAGTACTGAAGTACCTAACTAGCTTTTAATTAGTTGGATCCCTGTCCTATAGACAGGGGGCCAGGATAAAACTTTTGGCAGGGACCTCCGTACAGAGCATGTACTTGGTTATTCCTAGCCCCACTATACACCGTACAATACAGTCATAAATATATACTCTCTATTCATTGGCTGGCTCTCACATCGACGGCCCAGCCAGCCACACGTATAAATCCAGCGAACGTCCCGATTCCTGAAGCTGGTATAACCCAACCAACCACTGATTTACCAAACACCATGGCGCCTCAATTCAACCCAAATGATTTCTCCCGCTTTATCGATTTCGATATCTTCGAGACTATCTATAAAGTTGTCCAGGGCCACGAGATCGCTTGCCACATCCTTGTCCCAAAAGCGTTAGTAGAACAAGCTCGGGATACACCAACCAGCCCCAGGCCTATAATATTCCGAATCCACGGCGGTGGCTTTATATCTGGCTCCAGTCTGTTCCCAGACTTCTTCGCGCCCTGGCATCTTCAGCTTGCATTACGTCACGAAGCGGTAATCGTGAGCTGCGACTATAGACTGGCACCTGAGGCCAACATAGATGAAATCATTGCAGACATTGATGACTTCCTGACCTGGACCTGCACCAAGCTCCCGGAATTCATCAGCAGTAGAGCCAACGTTCAAGTCGATACTACCCGTATCCTAGTGGCTGGAGATAGCGCAGGCGGTTATCTCAGCCTCATTACGGGCCTAAATCATGCCTCTGATGTTCGAGCTGTGACAGCATCCTACCCCTTGGTTGACGCCAAAAGCCGTCACTTCAGTGAGGCGTATGAAAAGCCAATGTTTGGGTTCCCGCAAATGCCAGCAACCCTAATAGATGAGCACAAGGCCAAGGTGAAAAATGGGGAAGTTGATTCCATTATTACGGCAGACCCCCAGGTCCAACGTGCCGCGTTGATGTTCAGCTATATCCAGAACGGCAAGTATGGAGAGTTATTTCCCTTTAATCGGAGAGATCTTTTTATTCTGGACAAAATCGAAGACGGTGCTCGATTTCCCCGAGGTGGCGTGTTTGTCTGGCACGGCAATGAGGATACCGTTGTGCCGGTGGAAGGTAGTATCAAGCTAGCGGACATGATCAAGGAGCTTGACCCAGATCTTACCTTTACGCTTGCTGTACGTGAGGGTGAGCATGGTTTTGACGCAACCTCATCGATTGATGAGCCATGGTTTTCTAAAGGGCTAAATCCTTTAGTTCATGCTTGGCTAGCATAGGCTTTAGCACTAAATTCTCTTTACTTAAAAATTACAATATATTTATTTTAAAAATAAAAGATTAAGGGAAAAGATGATATATTTAAGCTAAAACGATAATCGTATATATATAAATAATAGCTGAATTTAAAGGGACTTTAAACGTTTTATATTCAGTTTGATTACCTTTAGAATTACTATTATATTAGTTGTTTTTATAGTGTGGACTTTCTATTCTATACTTAATAAGGAGTGCATTGTCCTGCTGCACTTAATCCTATTACTAAACATCGTTCTGAGTAATCAACATCCGTATTAGCATCCGTATTCCATAAACGTGCTTGAGCTCGGAGGTTCCTACCTGATAAGACTTTGCTAATTCCATCAACTGGAGAACATCAGTCATAGCTCCCTGTCCAATGCTACGATGCTCGGCGATTACGTGTACCGAAGTAGAGTGTACCTCACGCTCCATATTGGCAGCGTCACCGCAAATGTATATGTGTGCACCTGCCTGGATCAATCGATTTATTCCCTTGCCCACCTGCCGAAGGCGATGCTGCACGTATATCTTCTGCTGCCCTTCGCGGGAGAAGGCCGTGATAAGTTGGAATACGCCATTCATTTAGTATTGGAGATCCTGAATGTTATTAGTCTCCTTTGGGCTCGCCATCTCCATAAGTGGCAAGAAAGAAGATGACGACTTTGTCAGATGAGACTTCGGCGAGAGAGGTGAAGTCGTACTCTTGAATGTCGGCAGTTATCAATTGGAGCTTGAATCGACTCTTGCCCTCTTTGACAAATCGAGAAGCAAATCCTTCGGCCGTCCCAGTCTGGGAGTCCCAAAATACAATGCAGTCTTTCTCGGTATTTTGAAATAGGCCAGTGATTTCATGTGACGTGCTCGTTTCGTCGCTCAGGAGCTTGGGCGATGTGGTCCACCATGAGTCTTCGTGGACCACAGCAGTAGCAAAGCTAAAGAAAAAACTAGAGCGATGGTGTCTTGAGTGTCTAAGTCCTTGAGAATCTCGTTGGACTGAAGAGTATCGTTCCAGAATGCTCCGCTTGCTGCAGAGGATTGCATGGTTCCGATGTGAGGCAAGTTGGAGTGCGGATTGACTTGTCTTCCGCATCAACAGGTGACACCCGTTGAAAGACAACACTCATTGCCTATTAAGGGGAGGTCCATTGAAAACAAATAACTTGCCGAGTGTAACAATCGAAATGACTAATGGCCTATGATCTAGGCTAGGGCTTGTAATTCCGATAAGCATATTTCCGTATCCATTTAAGACGGGAAAACCCTGGTATTTAGAAGCGCCCAATACGCGCTTCTTACACCGTGCTGTGACAGGCATTTAGTTCCAATTGGTCTGACAGGGACAGTGAGTTACGCGGCGACAGTCCCCAACATTTCAGCCAAAGCCGAGAGGTTCCTTTCACAGACATTATGCGAAAAGTGTCAAAGGTGTATAATTTTGGCTTCTGTTAGATTCAGATATCTTTTGGGACTGCAAGTGAAAACCTAGCCTTCCCAAAATGGCCAACTTGCGAGAGCTTGCAAAATCTACCCGATGCGTGGACTTGGAGAAGCATTTACCGCTTTAGGTCAGATAGCGAGAGAGCGGGGTCGTTCCACGGGCTTTGCCAGGCATGGCTCGTATTGATAACTGGCGCTACCGCTTTGAATTACCCCTTACTGGGCAAACCAGAGGGCTAAAAACGGTCTCGATTGGGGGCTAAATGATCTTGTACCAACAATGCGATAGATGCACAACGATATACGGCATAAACTCAAATGTGTATGCCTCTCCTTATCCAACTTGAGCTATGCAACGAGTAGCCCGAAACAGAGATATTGTCTACCAGCGGGATTATGAATTTGCAACAGGGATGAGGTCCAAGTTAGCATCGCTAAAGAACCTAAATAAGGAAAGTCTTTACTACCTGTTCCAACCATCCGTCTGGGCTAATAGAATAAGCTTTGCAAACACACCTAAAGATAGTTTGTTTTGTCCCGCCTACCTATTCCAGCATACTCAAAATTACTATTCTTGATTCGGGGTAGGACTTCTTGCTGTCATTTAGATAACACTCACGATCTGATTACGGGGACCTGCACGAGTACTCAAGACACCGTTGGCTTCGTGGCTGGCAGACGACCTTATATGTATCATAACTAGTTCACACTCTGACTTTGTAATCTTTTGCTATAAAACAGATCCTCGATCTGGTCGTTAGGGCATATGATAAACTGGATTCACTCTGATCACCTAGAGTCATTCAAAAGCCTAGCGAGCAACCTAATACTACTTTCGAGTCTCTCACGCTTCAAAGGCGTCCAGCTTCATCAAGAAACTCCTGAATACTCGTCGGATGTAATCCTGTAAGAGGCCCCACGCCCCAACCCAGGACCTTTTCCTTCGGATTATGGTTTGCACTTGTGAAACCCTGAATTCTCAATTGATGCATTGCCGTATCAGGGCTATTGGAGTTTGAAGAGCTCAAGAGCTGATCCACGGCCTCCGTCAAGGTGACGCTCCTCGACTGCCATGTAGTGTCTTGCCTCTTGACAACTTCGAAGAGATCTTTGTAAGTGATTGATTCTCCAGCCAGAAGCGTAGCTTGTCGCATTTCGGACCTAGTTGCAATGCTGTCGGCAATCAAGGCCAGTGTAGCCCTGGCTGTATCGCCAACAGTCGTCAAGGTCACTTGCTGCGAGCCGTCTCCGTAAATGTCAAAAACCTTTTTCTGGTGATTCATAGCCCAAGCGATCCCAATCTCGCGAAGTGGGTTCTTTTGCTGAGGCAGGAGATATTCCATAAACCATCCGTGGCATATCATGGTCCATTTCACATCCTGCTGAGATCGCAGTTTGCTGCGGACCACCTCGTGCGTCGGACCGCTGAACATTGGCAGATCCGGAAAATCTTCAAGGTTGATATTCCACTCAGAGGGAATCATGTGCTTGCACCGGACACTCTGACTGCAAGCCTCGAGGATGTTTAAGTGAGCCTTGATGTAGAAATCACTGGGACCACTCAGCGTCGAGATAACGCCATCACAATCTTGTAGATTGCGGAGGAGGGAGTCGGTGCTGTAGTCGGTGAGACGAACTTCGACATTGATGTCTTTGAGCTGCGACTTTTCGGACCCCGTGAGGACTACAATATGGTGAGTTGATCTGCAGAACTCTTTGGCAAAGGCAATGCCTACATCCCCAGCACCGACAAGCGCAATTTTTGCCATACTTTGATAAGTTGTTTTTGTAAAAGAACAGAACTTATCCACATAACGATTTGACAGTAATTATCTATATGAAATTGTGCAAATTCTATACAGAGGCTTTATTACAAGACGTAGATACAGTAGGTACAAAGGTACGTGAGCATCTTTGGTGATTCGGCTAAGGTACTGCCCTGTAAGCTTAGGTCCCAAGACCCCGCTGTACGTGTTTTGTGGGCAGACTACCCCACTTGACATACCCATTGAGTCTGAGCTCGCTTATCCGCTGAAATAGGAAAGCCTTGATAAGCTGCAACATAACGATATGCATCATGTAATCTGGGTATATCAGCCGGCCTTAGCGGGCACGTGAACATTTAACTTGACGTAAGGTAATCCTGCTTGCCTGATAGCTTATTAAAAACGTGACACAGAGATAAATTTCCTATGTTAGCCCAAATGCGAGCTCTCCTCTCATGCTGATATAAAGTTAGGGATGGAATGTTACTATGCAGTGATACAATTGCTCTTAACCTCAAGCTGTATAGCCGGCTCTTCTTTTGCTTGAACAAGCCCAAACAGCAATTGAAGCTCCAGGACTTCTCCCTGACGACATAAGCCTCTTCATTACTACTCGACCGGCTCCGACCCCGACCAAGGTTTCTACATATCAACAGAAACAACATCATACAACATGCCAGCCTCAAAAGGAAACCTTACTGGCACTTCTGATCCCCAGGCCGTCCCTCATGGCCGCTGGGACTCGTTCCCTGAAGAGCCGTTTCCAATGTACGCGGGTACCAAGTCGATCATCTACAGGTCAGAGGACGGGAAAGTTGTGGTGGGCATGCTGAGGGAGAAGGGCGGGGATACTCTGGTATGGCCTGTCGACGAGTTTCTCTTTGTGACGGAGGGTACAATCAAGATGGAGGTTCAAGGCGGCGAGAGTTTTGTACTCGGCAAGGGAGACGTCATGGTAATGAAGAAAGGTCAGACAATCACCTTCGATTGTAGCGACGACTTTGCGAATGTAGCAGTATTCATGGACTCCCAAGAAGCAGTCACACTTGTCTAGGTGGTTATAACATTGAGCCCTAGGAGGGCAAGACAATACAAAAATGGTGGTTCCTCCTCAATTCATCAGCTGCGTCAGAACAAAGGCGCTAAACGTATGCTGGAGAAGCACAGCATTAATGAAGCCTCAAACATCAAATACACAACTAAAGTGAATTCTATAGGAGGCCACTATCCCGTGACAACCGCAACATATGGTTCTGGAAGATCTGCGAGCGGCGCATTTTCAGATACAGAGGACCGAGTACAACATTATATACATCGCAAAGGATTACAATTCCAATAGGACTTCGAGATACTATACAGATTTCCTGAGACGCTTGCCTAAATGTCGGTTGCATCTACATCAAAGCATCGTCCTTATGCCTGAATCCTCTATAGCTTACCCGTCGCTGGGAGTTCGTATAAGTGGTCTTGGGTGAGCTTCACCACCTCACGAGCGAGACCAAAGCTATAGACGTATCCTCCTGCATTCTGACCATAGGCATGAACAACTCTCTGTCCATCCAAGACCTCCCGCTCGCACCTCACGCCACAGCTGCGCGGGTCCATGGTGGCATAGATACCTACGTGATCGTAGAGAATGGGCCAGTCCTTGGGATCAGGGGATGGAAACACATCGGGCTGGTTAAGGTGGGCATTTTTGCAGATCTATAGCGCGAGTCAGCAAGACTGGAGCGTCGCTCAAGGATGAAGTACTCACATTGGTGCGTTGCTCCTCGGACACGGTAAGGTCACGGCTATCCTGGGTCAAAACACCTCCAACGTAGGCAGTACCGTCTTTTCGTGAGAATGCGGTTGAGTAGTACCCTCTGTTTCCTCGGCGAATAAACAATCGGTCGTACGTGACGGGAGCTTTGGCAACGACACACTGCAGCCTCCAAGGGGTCAAGTTCTTTTCCATGACATCCTTGAGATTCTCAGATCCAATTCCAGAGGCATTGATGAGAATATCATGGCCCATTCCCTTGAGGTCTGCCAGGGAATATACACGAGCCCGCTTGAACTTGACGCCACGGGCCTGAAGCCTCTCGTAGAGCCAGACAAGGAACTTTTGCGGTGTGATAACCACGGTAGTATACTTCATGCCGTAGAGAGCACCTTCAGGCAACTCATCTTTTGACATGAATCGGAAGTTGGGGGCTTTTCCGGCATACCAGACATCTTCTTTACTGCCGCGATCCATGATCTCAGTCATTTCGATTCTGCGTACGGTCGACTCGGGATTCGTCTCAGCTAGCCTGAGGAGTCCCATGAGGCCCTCAAGTTGCATTGCTTGCTCGCGGGGTGATGATTGGTGGACACCGACCCAGATAGCACCGGCATAAGGGCTGGCCCATTCCTTGGTATGATAGTCTCCAGGAAGGTATTCGGCTACGATGGTGACATTGTAGTCTCGGGGAAGAGTGGCCGCGGCCATCATGCCGGTCACACTGAGAAACTGGTGAGCATGTTTTATTGGGACTCTTCAATGGGGTATTGTTTACGTACCCAGCTCCAAGAATAGTGATCTTGACCATGTCGACTGATCGGGATCTAGTTTCTCCGCGGTGTATGGTCGAAACAGAGAGATAGAGTAGAGCAGAACAGGTGTGAACAGTACAGCTGGGACCAGAAGTATGGCCGCGAAGAGTTCAAAGATGCAATAGATCGAGAAATATCAGTACTCGTTTCCCGCTGGGCTTATCTAGTTGTCTGACTGCATGCTCTCTTCTGCTGTTGCTATACGAAAGCTAGGGGACAAGCATCATATGGGTCATGCGGCTATGGGGCTGGTGGGGGAGCTTGTGCTCCTCCGAGCTGGATTCAACCTGTGGCAAAGATAATAAAGTCCGGGGTAAGGGTCCCACCCAGATTAGGGCACCACTGTACTGTAAATCGCCGCAGACTGTTGGCCAGCAATTGGTTGCTCGATTTGGACAAGACCCGAGGGCAGCTATCCCCAACCCGGCGAAGAGCCGAGGTGAGAATTGCCTCTGGGCTAGTGCCAAGTGGCTTGGACCCCGTAATGTGGGCTAGCGTAGTAGGACATTCCATCACTATTAGGTGCCATACCGCATTTGCTAGGAGCCCCATCTCAGTGGCAAGCCAATTTGCATTCTGTAGCGTAACAATCATGATAAGCGAGAAGAGGGGAGACTATCGCATCGATTTGGATGTAGGAGTTCTCGTCAAGAGTGGTGTTCACAATTGACAACGAGACTTAGGTTCAGCGTTTCGTAGTAGACAGGAGTAGTAGCTAAAGGCTTCAGACATGAACGACGACATATTCGCAATGTTCTCTTCTCCTGCGTCGTATCCTGACCACAGAACCAAGGTACTAGTGACGAGGTTCATGGTGAAATGAAGGAATTGAACCAGAAGATGGGAGGAATTTGGCAAAATTGAACACTGATTGATCTACATATACTATGTATTCGTCTCAGCTAAAGCTTACTCGTGTCATCCCCGCTGGACATCGGACGCAACTCAATACCCTCCACGTCGACATAGCCATATACCTCTGACTTATCCCCATCTTCTTCCAGTGCCTTCTCCCACTTGGATACACTATCTAGGAATGCCTTGACTACATTCTCGTCTGTCAGGTCCATTGGAGCCTGATTTCTTCCCAGCTGCCGTATTTGCGTTCCAGCTACCGTTTCTGTCAATCCATAATCTTGCCTGTCAATCTTCTGCACAATTGCACCCGTCGTGACTCTTCCAGCCAAGATGTCCCTGGGCAAGTTCGGTTCAGCACAGAGGGTACGGGCCAGTCCAATACCATCGACAACATCCATAGCTTTAATCATTGCTTGGACGGTCAAGAAGCCCCCAGTGACAAAGGCCTTGGTCTTTTCAAGCTTGGGAACGATAGTCTCAGCGAAATCGAGGAAAAAGGCCTCTCGTTGCTTAGTCGACTCGCGCTTGTGCTCGAATGCCATGTCCTCATACGTGCCGCCCGAAAGCTCAACAAAGTCAAACTTGCACTCATGCTCGAGAAGCACGCACAGCTCACCGCACTCATCTAGACTAAAGCCCTCATCACTGAACTCTACCGAGTTAATCTTGATACCGAGGACAAAGCCAGTCGAGGTCGGAACAAGGGCTCTGATGGCATCGACAATTTCTACTATGATACGGGCACGGTTAGCGACAGAGCCTCCGTACTCGTCGGTACGGTGATTCGTCCTGGGCGACAGAAATTGAGATAGCAGATAGCCATGAGCCGCATGAAGCTGAAAACCGTCGAAGCCGGCGCGGTAGAGATACTCGGCTGCATGGGCAAACGATTCAACAATGGTCTCGATCTCGTTGTGACTGGCAGCGTGTGGTTTGGCAAATTTCATGCCCCATACTTCTTTATCGAGATGAACATCTGAAGCTGAGACGGGGTCGGGCTGGAACTTGTCCTGGACCTGACGCCCGCCATGAGAAAGCTGGGCAAGCATCAGGCTCCCATCATGATTGCCAGCCTTGGCGAGACACTGGTATGCTTCGAATCGGGGCCCTTGAAATGGAGCATCAGGTGGGACAATAAGATTCCCTGCGCCTTCGATGTTGATGGCATCGACGATGAGATTGCCTGTCAAGATGATTCCGATACCGCCTCGGCCAAACCACTTATAAGCGTTGATGATTTCTGGAGTCGGTATGCCTCGTTTACTGAGGTCCACTGGGTCCCATGAGCTCAGCCGTTCTGTCATGGCCGCCTTCATAAATCTGTTCTTGGCGGTTCGCCCGGAAAAGGGCAGGTTCAATGGGCGACCTAATGCTGAAGGATCTGTGGCAGGATTCGCCTCTCCATATCGTGGCTTTGACATTGTCGGTGTATTCTTTTCGCGGACTGCAAATTTGAGGGGAGGCAGGTCTTGTTCAACCACAACTGTTGCGAAAGTAGCACCTACGAAGAGTATTCACCCTCTAATGCAATTTGGTTTGCGATTTATCGACTGGACGTTCCCAAAAGTCAATGTTCAGCACATATAGTACATCAAATTACCCAGACCTACTTTTCTGGGACAATCTCCGAATCAAAAAAGTTATTGGCCACCTTGGACCAGAATCGAAAAATGGGCACTGTCAAAATCAAGCTAAATTAGTAAACCTGCCTAAAATGGACAGGACGCGAGCCGATGGTTAGTAAAGTTGAAAAGCGAAACTTTGTTGCAAGAGTGGGCTGGTAATCCCTCAGATTTTTATGTGAAACTTGATCACCACATATTCCACTCCGCATTTGACTTGGAGAAGCAGTTTCTGCTTTGGGTATGATCGCGAGAGTAGCAACGACTGAGAGTATATATGCAGATAGCAAGCAGGTCCTTATGTCGTTGATTAACTCTTGAAACTATTATCATCATCTTGGTTTCCTTGCCGGGGATTTCCTGTCAATTAATCACATTTTGTCTCTACATCTCTGTTTCACATTCACAACGAGCAGTTACTTTTGATAGACTTCTTTCTAAAAGACTTTCATGTAATCGCACTTCGAAATGTCATCGAATAAACGAATTATCGCTGTAGTAGGCGACTTACTTAAAACCCTCTCTAAATATAAGAAAAAGCTTAAAAAGTTTTTTAACTAGTAGTATATATCTTTTATTAAAAAAAGTATATTAAAGTATCTAGCCTATAAGCTTACTAAGTACTATATTTAAGCTAGTAATAAAGAAGGTAACTTAGAGATAGATAGCTATAATATATATTAT
>NW_023501695.1:0-689 GCF_013396195.1 Fusarium tjaetaba | reverse complement strand
ATATTAAACATTATATATTAAATATTAGCTAAATTTCTATAAAATTAATAATAATAAAAGCTTAAAAGCTTCTATTTCCTTCTTCTTCTATTTCTTCTTCTTCTTCTATTTCTTCTATTTCCTTTTCTATTTCTTCTATTTCTAATATATTATTTTTTAATATATTATTATAATCCTCTTCTATTTCTAAATTAGCTTCTAAATCCTTTAAACTAAGAAAATCCCAGCTTTTTAATAAAAGAATTTTTTTAGCTAGGTCTGGTGCTAAGTTATTTCTACTTTTAGTAATAATATTATTACTAATAGAAAAAACACTTTCTATAGCAGCAGAAGTAGCTGGAATAGCTAAATAGCGTTGAGCTAATAAAGATAAAATAGGAAAAATCTTATTATTATTTTTCCAATAAATAAGAGAATTAATCTAATAAAGTTAATATATATTATAATAATAAAAATAAAATAAAAAACTAACCTCAGGATTTTCAGCCTCTAAGCTTAAATACTGGTTTATTTCGCTTTTTTTAATAGTATTTTATATATAAATACTATTTTTAAAAGTAGTAAACTTATTATTATAAGTTTTTTTTCTTTTAAATCCTTCTGAGTAATTGTTTAAATTCTCAGTAGTTAAAGGATTTAATTTTTCTTTATTTTCCTCTTCTAATCTATTTTAAAGTTAATATATATAT
>NW_023501694.1:0-11029 GCF_013396195.1 Fusarium tjaetaba | reverse complement strand
TTAGTATTAGTATTAGTATATACTAAAAAAACTAGTATTAGTATTAGTTAGTATTTTAAAAAGGATTAGTATACTAATACTAGGCTAGTATTAGTATTAGTATACTAAATGCCAACCCTGATCTCAGGTCAGGTCCACGGTAGCAGCAAAATGATTCGGCTAGTTGATTTTCAAGAACGGCTAATTTAGCCCCTGATATTGTTTATAGCCGGTGATTTTCAGGCTGAACGAGGAGAACAGACACCAACTTCTGTAATTTTACATGAAATAGGAAACAAGTTATCAAGTACCTCGGTCTGCAGTCCTGTAAACCCTGCCTGCCAACTTGGTACCTCATCACGCCACCATTTTTGTCATTAGCCTCCAAATTCCAAATTGGTCCGTTTGGCCATTCTACTCCGAGATAGGACTATCTGAACAATCCGGCTCCGAAAATTCATCACGTAATTGCAAGGTTTGTTGATCAATATCTTCCTCATGATGAGACTCAAGACCTTGCGTGCATAGGATTACGGGACCCCCTGCAGTGCGGAGAATATCTGTTAGCACAATTCTTGTGAGGGTGCTCCTACGTACCTCAGATCATGACTCAGTAGCTTGGCTTCTCGTTCTTGAAGACCACACAATTACGGCAGTGACGGCGTAAAGAGACTGTAGTTGGATTCAGCAGGTAGGTTGCATAGACTTGAAGTGCATATACTCACCCCACATATGTAGTAAGGAACGCCCCCTACCAGAAATGGTAGGTCTTCGTTAATACTCCACTGATAGATAGGGTATAAAACACCAATCCCGAGCAATGTTCCAGCGCTCTCGATCGATGCCAAAGTCATCATGACAGTTCCTGCATCAGAGCTGCTAAAGCCACTCGATGCAAAGGCAAGCAGGCTCAGATCAGTTGCAACACCCAGAGTATTTATCACAAGGGCTTGCAATGGTTTCAGAAAGTGACATTTTTAGCCTTTGGGTACGACTTACCTGCTGTAATGGAGCGCAGAGACCCTGATAGACCTATCATGAAAGCACCAATGGAGATAAATAAAACGCTGATTCGGGCGGCGTGAAGGTTGACACTGTTAGGATATGGGACACTCGGTGCAGTGTGCAGAACAATGCCTGGTAGGATGATGCCAAAGATAACAACGCTCATGACACTACGGAGAAGCCACAAAGCTTCGGCCTAGATACAAGAGTTATGAGTTTGAAATCGGAGTAGAACTTCGCTTACGCACCTCGGCAGGACTAACGTCATCTCGATGCTGAATGTATGCTTTGAAAAGCGGTCGAGTTGATTTGCAAATAGCCATGAGGAAAAGCACTTGTGGCAGAAATACAAGACTTGAAGTTTTGATCAGAGACTTCTTGCCAAAGCATCTAGATAAGTACTCCGTCACCGAAATATCGAGGCTCTTAGGCTCAACATCGTGTTGGTGATTAGGCAGCAAGGAAGTGGACTCATCATGACTAGAATTGTTGCTCTCGCAATGCGCAGACTTCATGGAATCAGCAATCCCAAAACCAATAAGGCAACAGGTTCCGGACAGTATCCCAGGCAAGAGGTGACTGGAATCAGCAAGTTTAGAGGCAAAGAATGGACCTAGAGACTGAGCTACGACTGAAACAGCTCCTGTGCAGTAGTAACTTGCAAACCTGAAAACCCATTAGTATAAAGTCATGTCCATCTGGATGTGAAGGATGGGGGAACAGACCGGTAATGAGTGGGGGCTTGATCATGGAGTATAGAGAGTATGAGAAATGCTGAGGCATGAGACCCTCCTGCGATACATCTTACTAGAGGGCCCACTACAGCAACCAAGATAGGCCACTGTTGTTCGTAGCATACTATTGCTATTGTTAGTTTTGAGTTTGTGGACGAACTGTTTGTTTGGTATCTGCATACAGCTCAACAAGGTGACGAGACTGGCGACAAGGATACTCGTGGCGTTAAGATTCATGGCATGATGCTTGGACCTGGTGTTGAGAACATAGCCAATCACAAATTGGCCAATAATATCTGTGCCTTGTGTCAGTAATAAGCCACATTTCGCAGGCAATATCGCTCGCTAAACGTGAAGCGCCAACTCACCAGACACGCCTTTGAGCACAAGAGCCGCAGTGCCTAGATTCCAGTGGCCTGATTGGGTGTGAGCGTCATCAGCGAGAGCGGGGAGAAGACTGTCGGTGATGGAGTCGGCTAAAGTCATGAGACCCAAGAAGACCAATGCCAAGCAGGCGGATTTCGTATCGGACCGCATCATGTTTACAGGAGTGAGCTAGCAAGACGTGGAATCAATTGATCGCAAGGCATTCTTGCGTATTTACCGGGCGAGAGCACTGATGTCAGCGGAAAGGGACAAGTAGGAGGGAAAGTTTATTGGGTAAAGACCTCGGAAATGGGGGAGATATGAGGCCGCCCTTGATTTTCTGGGGGAGCAATTGCAACGACTCAGCGAACCTCGGGAAAGACAATAATCAGAATGGATGTCACACAGACAAGGATATCAGCTGCAGAGTGAACAATGCAGCACGTTGTCCGATGTCACATTCAAGTAGGTATGCAGGGTGATGGAAACAGGCGAATCAGAGGTGCGAAGGATCGATCAGGGTTGTGTTAGACATGACTGAATTTCCGCAATCCAGTTCTTGATGGCCCCCTTCACGCAGCTTCAAAAAAAAAAAAAAAAAAAGTCGGAAAGTCAAACGGAAAACATTAGAATATATAGACTTTTCGTACTTTCCGACGCTAAGAAGATAGAACTCTGGCAGGGCGATGAGTATGAGGATGGATAATGATATAAGAGAGCTGCGTTAGTAGCTGGCTCCCTTGTTACTGTAAAGAAGCAATAATTTGGATCATTTCTGAATACCAACGAAACTGCAAATACCCAGCCAGTTAAAAAACCACACTGTTACCTGATCTATCACAAAAATGAGTGAGACAACGGAATATGTCAATAAACAGGTCAGCGGCGTGCATCCGTTTGTGTAGCCATTGTGCTGACCATCATCGCAGCCTGATTCGAAGAGCTCCAAGGAAAAGATCACACGCGTCGCGTTACACAGTCTGAAGTTGCTCTCGGAGCATGACACTCCAATCTCGATGTGGCTTCGGAGCGGTGACGACCCTTTTCCCTACACGCGACGCCGAAGCACAAATGAGAGCATGCCAAAGGAAAAGCTGTGACTGGCTTTGTCTCACCAGCCACCAACTGTCTGTCAGCTGAGGTGCTGAGGCCCCCTCATACCAGGAAAACAAGATGAGGATTTTTGATGAAGCAATTTGGTTGGGCTTGAATTTATTGCGAAAAGATACCCATATTACAGAGTGAATATACAGTACAATACGTAAGTACCAAACAGCAATTCTGCCTTGCCCCTGAGCTAAGATCGGTTACCCGCAGATCCACCCGATAGTATCGCAGCTTTACAGGGTTCATGCACGTTTACAGGGGCGTTTTGTGATGACTGCTAGTTAGATGAACGTATCATCGCCCGCCACCTGAATGGCGAGGGTAGTGAATAAAGAGAAGAATAAGGCGTCACAGCAGTGTTTTAATTACTGACTTTTAATGTGAACATATGGTTCTATAGTTTATATGTTTATAAAATAAGAATGGGGTTTGAGTCTAACCCAAAATTAATCTCTTGGTGTAGTGATAGTTCAAGCTCTCAACATCATCTCTTCGGAACTCATTTGCGACGTCCAGCTCCCCCCTGTAGGCTGTTCTTCGATTAGCATATGCCATTTCTCTGAGGGGAAGATTACTCACTGGACTGGGGACTCTGAAGATCCTCCTGAATGCCCTCAATCAGTGATCGAGTATGCAAACTCTCACCCAGAAGTCCTTTATTTGAAGCCTTTGTCCAGTCCAAGGTAAACGGCGCATGCCCATTCGTCACAATACGGAAATATGTTGTCAGTGTATCCGCGATATGTTTGTTCTGGCCATAGTAATCACACGGATCTCTTCGCAGAGGCCAGCGAGTTCCCCCTTCACGGTTCTTCTCGTACTCCCACGCGTGCATGTTCCATGAGTCTTTCTCCAGACTATGTAATAGTATAAATGTTGTTAGGAATATGGCAAACCAGTACGTGCTTCGGTCACGGCAGAGGATCATCTCTTGAAGCCGTTCAAGGATCTCTCGCTCCAGTTCATCCATACGGATCTCGAAGGCCCTGTCGAGCTGTTGGTTGACAAGTCGCGGGAGTAGCGTCTTTCCAAACCAGCATCCAGGGATATCCAGGGGCCGCATGCCGATCTTTGAAGCACCTTTCTCTATCGTCCAGGGAAACTTGAAAAACACAGCCTGCATGGCCCAAAATCGCAGGGCAAGCTGTACCAAGTCGATCTGCATGCCAAGTTAGTTGAAATTATCCTCCCAGGGCTTCATTTATGCCAAGATGACCAACGATCCAGTTACATACCCCTTCGATGCTCGATACTTCTTGAAGCTCTGCACATTGTGTAGTAGCAAACATAAGAATATGGCTTGCCAGTCTATTCCTGTCCGCTGTTTGTCTTCCTTCGTTCAGTGCTAGATCGAATGCAAGACTATCACAATAGGTGTCAATCTTCTCCGGGTTGAGAGTACCGTCTTCCAAAGAATACGCCGTGCTTTCAGCCCGCGGAGTTATCATGCCAGCTTCAGTCCCGCGAAACAGGACATGAGTTAGAGCATCCCGGTTGAAGGGGATGTACGGCTTCAATGTCACTTGTAACGTTGGTATAAATCCATTTGAGATTTCGATAGTTACTGTATTAGAAGGCTCTATCGGGAACCATCCAGCGACATTGTCGAGTAAAGATTGGATACGTGTTTGGTACAAGCCTACAACATTTTAGTACTGAACCTTCTGATAAACTTGATGACTGACTATGAAGTAGAGTTCGCAACCCTTTGAAATCTGCGGGAACACAGAGATCCCGATACCTAGATGACAGACAAGACTCGCAAGCCTTTGCGTTTCCATGGCACTATGCGTTTGTTAGCCCTCTGCAATACTTCGAGGGTTCGTCACTCACTTTTCTTTTCTGAATTTTACAACGAACACAACTAGGTCGTTGACAAGGTCTTCCAAGCCTAGAGCGCTTATCTGATAGTTTTGCGGTGTTACTTTGCGCTAAGCGATCGGCTTGGGCTACAGAACGCTTGGAAGGAGGTCTAAAGCTTCTCTGGGGCCTAGAACCATCGTGACGTGCTTGAGGAATCGCGAGTCCTTGTCCCGCGTGTTGAGGCGCTACAACATGGTGTCTAGGGGCTGGACTAGTTGTGATAGTGTGTGTACTTCCCGTCGCAGAAGACTCAACGGAAATTCCATCAGGCCACGGATCTTGTAAGGATGGACTATTAGCCGGGAGAGTAATAGTTCCGGACGAGGGAGTTGAAATGGGCATCTGTGAAAAGGGTCCATCATCATAGATGGCATGTCCGAAGTCTGGAACTTCCAGAGTCTGAAAATCTTCGAGGCCAAGAGGCTGATCATCAGGGAAGAATGCGCCCAAGTCTGTCATGAATGGGACATCGTGGTTCATAAAGTCGGCATTTTCAGGAGAGAAAAGCGAGGCGCCAGCTGCAGATACAAAGTTCTGGCAAATTATTAGTGCTATATTAACCTAGATCTAACTGATACCTACATTAGAAGTGTAAAAGCCTTGGGTCCCTTGTGCTATCAGGTTGCCTGTGAGTCCATCAAGCTTGGACCTTGCGAGACTCTGGATGGTTTCCCAGGCAAGGCTCTTGTCAACACCAGAACCGCCATGTCTTGTTACAATTGATGTAACAGTTTCTTCAACGGCGCTGCCCAGTTCAGCGGCAAAGCGGACATGGTCTCGGCGGGAATCACCATTCCCGTAACTGAACGGTTCAGTGTTATCGCATACGTCACTCGCAGATCGAGTACCCCCACCGGGACCGGAGATTACACTTGACTTAGGTGAATAATGATGTGACATGGCTAATTGACAGCAAGTGTGAATGAGAAAGTTGTGTGATGGTTAGACCAAGTCGGTGAAACTGCCTGTGAACGCTTTACACATGTCGGATGGTTGGTAGCACTCACTGCAGTCGCAAGCTCCTCAGTGATTTCCTGTAGCATTTATTTTTACCATGTGATGCTCCTTAATCCATTGATATACAAGAAAGAATGCAAGGCGTGACAGTGTCAGGTTGGAAGACCTTCGGAGGCTGCTCACTTGCAGAACATGATCGAAACGGAGCTCATCCTCCGTTTGGTTGAGATTAACGGCATGTATGTCTCAAGGCGGCTTATTGCATGTGATATGACTTTTGCACATCGATGCGTTGGGTAGCTGCAAGGAGCCAGAATAAGCAATATGTTGTCTTGGTGTGTTACACAACCAAGGATGAAATCATCTCACCTTTCTCGAGCGTCAGACCGGTTTCGAGGACCAGAGAAGACCTGGAAAATTGGAAACTTCCGTCTTAAATCTGTTTTATTTAAGGTTTGAGCTCAATGCTAAAACGGCCTAGCAAAGGGACTATATCATGCAGAAAATGACAATATTCAGGCCCCAAACAACAATGATGCCGCCGTGCATATGTTGCGCGCTTCGAAACGAGGCTGTGCAAAGCCACTCAGCAAACGCTGACGCGGGCACATTTTTTAAAGTCGGTGTGCAGGGGAACGCTGCATGGATCAGCCTGGAATCAGGATAAATGGATGCCCATCACTCCATCAGTCTTTTGTACATGTATCCGTTGGCCCGAGTACCTCTTCTGAAGTGACGAAAATACTTAGACAATTTTGGTAGGTCTTTGTAGGCCTTGGGCCATTTTATTCTGGTTCTTTGATTCAATATCGGAAGCTTCTGCGCTACCCGAGGATAAGATACATGTACCATGCATAAATCGATCTTGGAGCCTCATGATCCGATGTAAAGCGGCCAGGCCACAACATCTTCGACCAGTTTCATAGTTACCAGATACAATACGTACTCGAGATTGAGGCTCCGCATGGAGCTTGATGTCATACAAGCCATGCGGAGGGTAGGCCTCAAGTAAGGCATCGGATATAGCTGATGGATATGAGTGGTCGAATTACAGCATATAGCCGGCAAATTATTGATCTATGGAGGGGCTATCAACAGAGTTGGATGGTCAACTGCTGATGTACGTGGGATGAAATGGATGCAATGAACTCCAGGCTGAGAGCCTCATAGGATGAGGCCATAAAATATGATGTATCGAGGCCCTCGTTCTAACGCTATCGGAAAGTTTCAACATTAGCTAAACCGAATCAACTGCCAACTTCAGGGTTCCCAATAATTCGCACATTCTCTATTTGCATAATAGCTCACCAACATGTGGCACATTGACGTATTCAACAGCTTGTCCACACTGGGCCAGTCCAACAAACTTCTGAGCGAACGTTTGGCCAAGCTTGGAGACAGATCTGACCTGGCAGAACTGAGGTGAGGCCATCCAATTGATGTTTGCCAGGTATTCCTTCTCATGATCAATGCAGAGATATCTTTCAGCAATTTGAGGTTACTGACACAGTTGGCCTCGCCCTTCTTCACAAACACTTCTCCATTGAAGAAGGTGAACGTGTTGTGGAATTCGGCCACGTTTCAACCCCTTGGCCTGTTCCTCCAGATGGTAGAATGGCTGGAGGCTACCTAGTCCCACGGTCCTGGCGCTTTTGGGATGATATGCTGGAGCCATATGAGTTTGGC
Organism: Fusarium tjaetaba; assembly: GCF_013396195.1. Classification (NCBI taxonomy): domain Eukaryota; kingdom Fungi; phylum Ascomycota; class Sordariomycetes; order Hypocreales; family Nectriaceae; genus Fusarium; species Fusarium tjaetaba. Next base: position 3,332 of record NW_023501694.1, on the reverse strand, counting down.
TTCAATCATCCTGGTCAAGAAGAGAACAAGGACGTCCCCTTGCCCAATGGGTTTGTGGAACGGCTTCGTGCCTTTTTGGCCGAGACAAACCTCTTGGATGTCTTGGGAATCTGTGTCATTGGCGAAGATGAAATCGTCGGACGCATCGAGAAGAATCGAGGCCGTGTCAACTTCACTGTACCTGCCTCTAGGCCTGAGGACCTCAGCGTTGACCTCACCCCAAGCCATAGTCCGTCTGTCTGGTCGTTTGATTGCAAGAGTGGCCTGAATGATTCCACGATCAAACTTGCCCGGGCTTGTTGGGTCTGTCCAAAGCATGTATAACCACACTATGACAAGTATGAGTGTGGCTAGTTCAGCTAGTCAGAACATATCCATGTGATTTCGAGACGATTTTTGATTCAGTGAATAGTTGCTTGATGTTCATAAAGAACTTTCTTGACGCTTGTAGCCCTTTAGCGTTGGCACCCACCGTCTCCCTCACTGTATCAGATCTTTGATGCAAGCCATACAAGGAGTCCAAGTACGAGAAAATACGACAGCTGAGGCCATGTTAGCTCGCCACGACTGGATTGCATGCTGACTCGATGTGACTTACTGCTGAAACCAAGAATGGAAGCCCAATATCGTAGTTGATGCCCAAAGAATAGGCAGCTCCCATGATGGGCATGCCAATGAGGCTACCAATAGTCCCGGTCATAGAGACAACCGCGAACAATCGCCCCGAAAAGGCATTCTGCACATTAGAAGCAAGGAATGATCGCAATGTGACGGTCATGCTTGATCCCAGAACCGATAGTGCAAATCCAAAAGCAACTGTCGCAAGGTTTGGTGCGGCTGCGACAACAAGGGTGCCCAATGTACAGCAAAAAGCACCAGATGCAGAAAGCGTAAGATCTCTGTTTGCACTTGGCCGACTCCGGTCTAACCACGAGGTTGCAAGCGGCAAGATAACGAAGTATAGAAGAGATGACATGATTGCGCGTAGTGAGAACAGAAGCCCGGCCTGTGACATGGTCAATTATAACATTATCAGTTAAGTGAGGGAGCCTACCCGGGCCATGGTCTCTCCAAATCGTAGAGATACCCAAGGGATTAGATAGTTCGTGGAGTCCCTTGCTACCTGGAAGAAGAAGAAGCAGATAAAACATATACTGAATATGACGGCTCGTGGAGGGAGTAGGTCTCTAGCAGTGTGCTCTAGGTCGGTGTCCTCGCAATCTGAAGCGCTATCGACACTAAGAAGTGACTCGGTCTCAACTGGTGACGACCCAACGCCCTCCATGTCGCTCACTGTAGTTTCACGGAGATGGCTCGCTGGAAGAAACATCAAACAGAAGACCACGAGTGCGATAGCAAACGGAATCCCGAGGTGAATGGTCATCGTCATTGTGCCAATAATTGGCCCTAGAAGGTCCGCGATCCCTGATATCGCTTCCATAATCGAGAAGGCCGCTGTTCTATGGCGACCAGGTCAGTTCTGGGGCTTCAAATAATGAGGGTTGGAGCATACCTTTGTTCCGGCTTGACACTATCGCTAACGGCAGCGAAAACAAGTGTGCCAGTTACCCATGGCCCTCCTCCGAAGAGTATGAATGCTGGCGAGAGATAGAATCCCCAGAGTGGAAAACTCTGCTGCGATCCTATCACGATGAGTAGACCTACTTCGAGTGCGATGAGGGACATCATACCTACTATTACTATGAATCCCCAGTATAAGACATTACTGGTGGCATTCAGCATGAAGGCAAGCCTAATGCCGCCTTTGTCCCCAAGCATTCCCATGGGGACTTGCATCATCGTCGCTTTGCACCGTCAGCTTTTGCCTTGGAGGGCTGTCGCGAATTTGCATACCAGCTAATGTCGACAGTGTTGACAGCACGGTTATCACGAATGCGAAGTGCACTTGTACCTCCTTGCTCCTGCAAAACTCATCGGTTGGCTCTCCGTCAAGAAGTTGTCTATCTTTCTCAAAATGGTGCCGGCAGACAGCTGTCTCTAGAAGCATTGGCGAAGGAGCAGCAAGGATCGCACAACCGAGCTCCACGAGAAATAACAGAAGTGTACATAGCCAAAAATTCACGGGATATTGTCGAAAGCCCCTGACATAACTTATTGTTGAGATCGGTAGCATGCGCTTGCGGTGATCATATCTCGCTTTTACAGGCATTTTGTGAGGATGGAGTCTTGTCCTGGCGCGTTTGTCATCAAGTGTTCGGATCTTCGCGGTGAAATGAGGGCGACAATCATATCAGGCTGCGAGGGCAGACCGCCCTTTAAAATATCTTACCTGCATGGTAAGAGGAGTCACATCTATTATAGTAAGCTGGCGAATCACACGGGAGTAGAATCTGAAACATGTGCATGTCACCATGTGCATATTGCATTCAGGCTGTAGCAGACACGGATATGTCGTTATCCAGGTTGTAAGCAAAATGTACATAGGATTGCGCATTGGGCTCTTTAATTGTATTTATGCCCAATGACGTATTCAGTGCCTTGCTACAGGACAGGAAAAATGTCTTCAATATCCCGACTACCTTTCTTTGGTAGCCAGAAACAGGCTGTTCACTACTATTGGAAGTGACAAAATTGTATCAAACTTTGTAGAACGGGTCAACAGATGCCTGTTTTAACATTTCTTCTCCTGAAATCCGCGGTCAAATCTGTACGAGCAGCGAGCTCTCGAATCACAGCGATGAAAGTCAGTGAATGGTGGTGAGGATCAGTGGAACACGGTGATATCTGGATCTTGCCAAGGAACAACCTCTCACATTAAATTAGGGTGCCAGAATAAACTGTTCTAAGGCTCTATAAAGATGCTCTAAACTTACCTAGCCTTTACATAACTTACCTGGTCTTTACTCAACTTACCTAGTCTTTGCTAAACTTAGGTAAGGGAAGGAGATCTAGTCACAAACGAATGATAGAATTGGGATGACGCTGTTATATTGATGTTTATAAAGATGTATGGAACACCTTTACCGCTTGGATAAATATGTATCCGGCGACCAACAGCACTGCCCCGATAACTGCCACAACCCCAACCCAACCCGTGTGGTGTGCCATCTCCCCTCCCCAATGTTGCGTCTCCTCCCGCTGGTCAGGGTCAGGCCGCCAATGCGCGGCGGATCCCCCGCAGGTGCCCGCCCCTCTGTAAGTCCAACTCCTAACGTTAGGTAGTCTGATACAGCAAGATGCTAACTGCCCTGCTTCATTTAGTAGCTCAGCGGGAGCACCCCCGGGGACCGCCGCCGGCAGGCAAGAATCAACGGCCTTGACCGCCCCTGACAGCGGGAGTCGTGAGACGTGGGGAGGGGAGATGGCACACC
>NW_023501693.1:2546-3118 GCF_013396195.1 Fusarium tjaetaba | reverse complement strand
ACAAGGAATTGGGTCAGATCAACTTGTGCAGGGCGTATACCCGGATTGGGCTCGGGTAGCGAATAAGACTCCTTTCACAAGAGGTCGATAGTTTGATTTACACACATGGTTGGCTGTGTCGTGTTCTGTTTGCTCAAGTAGACTTTGAGGTCAAACTTCATACGGAAACAACACTCACTCAACACTCCAGCGCCGCCCTCGACGATACAACCCAAGAGCCTTCTTAACTATAGGTGCGCGTTCGAAGCGAGAATCATACTCATATCAGCCATTCCGTTGACCCGTCGGTCTCATGGTGCGTTTCGGTGGACGGGACCTTTGACAATAACTAACCTTTACACGATTAAGACACTACCACTCCCAAAGCATCTCCTCGAAATACACTTTTTCACCTCTTTCGAAAGCAACAAACCACCCTCCAACCATCCATTACTTCAAGAACTCTTCCTTCCCCTGCTCGACCAACACCTCCCTCACAACCTCCAAAACCCTCGCATGATCCTCCCTTGCTGCAACAAACCCAAAGTTCGCACTCATCTTCCTCCCAGCCGTCAAGTCAATTTTCTTCCCAT
>NW_023501693.1:0-2471 GCF_013396195.1 Fusarium tjaetaba | reverse complement strand
TGTAAAGAGGGAGTTTTATGGGTTGCTCAGATCGTAGGGGGCGGATGTAAGCGCCGTGACCTTTGACAGCGAAGAAGATACATCCTTCACCCTTGGTATCAATGTATTCGTTCTTGAGGGGTGCCTTTGCATCAATTGACAAATTTGGCGCACCAACGATCCCAACAGTCTGTTCACCGTCCACGAGCAAGGCCATATTGATAGCATAAAGCTGACCGAGCAGATAAGTCTTTGTCCCATCAATCGGATCAAACACCCAAGTTCTCCCAGTGGCAGACGGGCTACTAGCTCCACACTCATCAATGAGATCACACATCTGCTCCCTGCTCTCAGGCAACTTGCACAGCGACACTGTATCCTCATCCCCAGCAACACCCTCCAAAAGCTGCCAAACCCTCTCCATCAACACAGAATTCTGCCTCAAATCCGAGGCATCTTCCTCTCCCACGACTTTGTCCTCTGGAAACGCATTCTTGATCGTCGCTGTGAGGAGCGCCTGCACCGCGAAATCGGCGACTGTAACGGGACTCAAGTCATCTTTCTCAATTGCGCCTTTGTCCTTGTCAGCAACAATTGATTGACTCAATTGAGCAGCTTTTTGCAAAGCGCCAATAGCGACGGTGAGTTCTTTGGCGTACGGACTGTTCATCTTGGGTTGTGTTGAGGTGATGAGTGTTCTGTGAACAAACCCCGCTTTGAGTAAATAGTGGATAACTGCATACTGACCTCATTCACGCTTGTAAGCTAACTCAGCACTTACTCATCTCATCTCATCAACACCGTCACCAACAACAGATGGGTCATCACACATGCCTGAAAGATCGCTGAAGCTCAACCCCGCCGCCAACACTTTTCTAGGCGAACCGTTCGAACTCAGACCCCTTGTCAGTGAGATTCTACGCACAAAGTACTGTGTCCCCGGAAGCATCTTTCTTGTCGAGCGCGTTGATCACATCTCTGTCTCAAGATCAGGAAGATGGCAGGTCATTCGACTTCTTCTCGGTGATGGAGAGTTCTGCATTCAGGCGATAATAGCGCCTGATATGCACCGCTTCGTCACCACGGGTGAGATCGCCTTGGGAGCTTATGTCCGGTGTGAGAAGTTCGATGTCAAGTGGAAGGACGTTGGTGAGGATAGCATGGTGATGCTGTTGGTGAGGGATCTTATTACTGTCGGTTGGAACGAAACATATAGAGCGCTCCAGAAGAATGATGAACCTCTACCCGCACAGATTCCGGCACCAGCACTTCAAGCAAAATTGGCGGCTCAGTCCAAACCAGCACCAGAACCTGAGACAGAGGTCAAGACGGCTCCTAATCAGCCCGAGTTTCCCAATGGGCCCCCTAAGTCAGGCTTCGAGGATTACATGGAGTTTGACGATGTCGACGAAGCAGCCGCTGAAGAAGCATTCGAAGCCTTTGAGAGACTCATGAATCCCAACAGACCCAAGACACCCCAGAAGGCACCTCCACTTCAAAAGACTGAGTCTCCACGAAAGACGGTGGCACTTCCGAAGCCGCAGACACCAGTCAAGGCAACACTTTGGAAGAAGCCGCGAACACCACAAAAGATAGAGACACTGCAGAAACCGAAGACGCCGCAAAAAGCAGGACCTTCACTGAAACCACAAACACCACAGAAGGTGGAGGTATCGCGAAAGCCACAGACACCACAAAAGACTGAGGTTCCCCAAAGACCACAAACTCCACAAATAACTGCGATAACCCAAGAGACACCGACATCCCACCAAGCCATCGCCCTCCCTCGAGACTGGCACGATCCCCAAACTCCCCTCAAGCTCACCACCCTCCGCCAAATCCCCCACCTACCTTACGCCCAAAACTGGTCCTGCAACGTCCTCGCCATAGTATCCTACCTCTCCGCCATTGAACCCTCGAATATCCCACCGTATCGACAGCGAAGTGTACGCCTCGCAGACCCCTCTACTTCAAAGCAAGTCCACCTCACAGTCTTTTTGAATCCAGAAGCTTTCACTCCTCGTGTTGGAAGTGCGGTGTTACTAGTGGGTGTGAAGAATCATCGTTTTGATGGCGGGAGTTTGAAGAAGTATGAGAGTGATCGCAAGAATGGACGGTGGTGGTTTGAGAATCCGATTGAGATGGACTGGTGTGATGTTGAGGGGATTAATGATTGGTGGGCGCAAGTTACTGCGGCTACACAGGGTCGACGTTAGTACCGTAGATGAATTTATGCTGTAAATTCCTTGCGCCATCTCGTTCCGTTGCTTCCATGTTCACATCTAAGACATTTCACTCAAGGTAAGACGAAAGGCATCACGAATGAAGCATAACAAATAAAATCACAGTGGAATCAAGTCTCAATATACATTCCACACATAATCAAACGCCAGTAGCAAATATCTAGGGGTATTCTCCATCCCTTCCGTCAACGCCAGGATCGCCGTTCTCTTCCTCACGATCTTTGATGGCCCCTTCGATGGGGAGTCCAG
>NW_023501692.1:49761-52131 GCF_013396195.1 Fusarium tjaetaba | reverse complement strand
CCGTACATTGTTTATTTTCATCACCTCTCACTGACACAAGACTGAGCAGCGACCAGACTTCCTCTTCGTTCCTGAGTGTTGCTAGATCGTCGCCTGTGCCAGCTCTGTCCAGGGTAGTCTATAGGACCGGGCTACGCATCTCACTCGAACTACGTGATTGTGAGCAGTAACGACAAGGTATCTAAAGCCCATTACGATTCTTCTGCACCACTACTTAGATCATCAGCATTGAAGCGACGCAATAAGGAGAGGCTTTCCGCGATTTGCCCTGGTGCTGCTTCTGCGATGCTGGAGAAAGGGCGGAAAGAGAAGGTGAAATCTCGCTCCTTCGATTTTCCTTATCTTCAGCTTCCGCGATCCCCACTCCATTTCACCAGCAGCATCATCTCATACCGTATGTCTTCTGCTTGTCATTTTTTCTTCGCCATCCTTAATCATTAATTCCCATCATGGACGACCGGGGTTACGAGTAGGGTTTCGGCATCCCTTCAGATTGTGTCGGTTTTCCTCCACCACTTCGGCCTTCGCAACCAGCACCGGTACCTCAAGCCCAGCCCGGTACTCAACCCAGCGTTACTGCGATAAAAACCGAGCAAACTCAATCCCCCGTTGAACCGACACCACAAGCCCCAGCGCCGCCACTTGGCACGCTACCCCCTCTAAGCGGGGAAATAAAAATCGAGACTGGATTTAGTGGTACCCCTGCGACAACAGTGCCCATCGACGCTGGTAACTCGAATCCACTTCAGCCATGCTGGCCACCACTGCCAGACAGCGACAACCTACCCCTACCCCTTTTGATCTACGCTGAAGAGATCTGCACTGTCTTGAACTCGCTGTGCGGCACAAGTTTTGGTAGCGAAGCATTCTTTGAATTTATCCGACATCCAGTCACCGCTCCATCCCCAAGGCCAGTCTGGACTGTCCCAGATATATCAGAGCAGATAGAGGTCGGGTTTGTTTGCGGTAAGTCCCCAGACCACTGTCGCCAGCATGCATAACCAATCCTTACAGCATACCCGGACCAACATCACTCGATATCGATGTGTGAGCACTGCCCAGCCTGCGAGACCCTCTACGTTACCCATCGCATCAAATTAAGAAGCAGCTTTCAAGTGGATCCGGCATTCTTTTGCGTTACACGCAAGGGAGATCTAGGTCGACACTCGGTGCTCTCTCTATTCCGTCATAAGTATAGAGATCAGGAGTACGTCAACAGGAGCGTACAGCACTTACTGATAGAGGCACATAAAAGTGTCATAGGTTTTTGTTGGCGACTTGCGGCTTGGGTGTTCAAAGATGCATTCTATGGCACGGACAAGATGGACATACCGACGTTGGTTCGCCTGTTTGAGGATGCGGTTCCGCGTTGCACATGCTATCACCCGAAGAGTTGAATACAGGTGTAGGGCAAGCTGACAGTGTTTGAGGAAAGACTGAGATACAGGCATCGGGATCGAATTGTGAAGTGGTTACTCAGTGGCCACTGGCCTTGAAGAACAAGAATCACAGCTGCGCGATATCCATTGTACAGGTGCTTCGGTCTTTGGTGCATGGTCTGACAATGGTGTTGAGATACCCGTGCTGTGTCCTGGAGGGTAATGAGATCGAGGGGTGACGGTCCTCGGAAGGAAGTTTTGTCTTCTGAAATGCTGGGGGAAGAATCGGAAGACGGCCCCAGGTGCATTTGGGATAGAGGCTCTCTATAACAAGTACTTGTGCCATGTGGCTTTATCAAAAGACATAGAACAAATCCATAATGTCAGGAAAGGGGCTGACATGGCTTACACAACATGGGAGTCCGTAGAGTCTCGTCAAGCTCAATGCACACTGTTCTGCTCGCGGCTTACTGGGATTGTCTTTTAAATTAAACGCACCTGCTTTAAACAGCCTAAGAATAAGGAAGCTATCGCAACAATTTCTTTTCGTGACGTCTGTACAGTTCGCTTTTGCGAAGCAACAACAGAGGTCGCAGATTGCCAGATTTCTCCCCTTTTCAGCTCCTGAGAGAGAGTTCACTTTGACCATGGCGTACATTATTAGTCTTCCCCAGGATCTTCAAAAGAGCCACACGAACTTGTCGACTAAGCAACTCTCCTCCTCTCCTCCCGATATTTGTCTCCTCAAAGTATTTGCTCAGGTCTAAGCCCATCAGCCATCCATCCCATTCTCGTATACCGTGACCGAGACTGACAATCAGCACTTTAGTTTCTCATGTGAAGATGCAATGCCCTATGCTTTCACAATGACAATTGGGCACGGGGACCGTAAGTGAGCTTTGGCTGCAACTTTTCCAGCGATGGAAAAGGATAAACGGATCTCCATACTGAAATACGTTCAGGGAGCCAAAGAAGTGTTATTTGCAGTTGA
>NW_023501692.1:0-49756 GCF_013396195.1 Fusarium tjaetaba | reverse complement strand
CACCGACCCAACTACTAATCCGCCGGTTAGTGGCTTGACTATGGGAGAGCAGACGGGATCCCGTATTTTCCACTACCTATGGTCGTATGTGATAGGACGAACGCGGATTGCAGCCTATACAGATAACCTGCTTGACTTAGCTGGGGATAGAATCGACTGGGTGGTCTAACTTGTCCTGGGGATAATTTTCTGTTCCCTAGTCCTACCCTGCATTGGCCGTTTCATCAATCAGTCGATGCAAGTTTGGAACAAACCAATGGAATGATCAAGACGATCGCGATTTATCAGATAACTATGGGATGACTGCCGCCTATCAGGTCAAGCTTTGGGCTGTGAACAGAGTTGATCAGTAAGAACACGAAGGCATTTCATTATGTCAACTTCTTCTTGAGCTTTGTTTATAGAGAGGTCATCGCCGAACCTACACGTTCACCTCCGTAGAATTATGTTCAGCCTGGTACTGAAGTCGCTTTTCCTCGCCCGTGTCTTCGCCATTACCATGAGTATGTCCTACCTAGATACCAAATCTCAGAGTGATCCAAACATACTCTCATGCTCTTTGTATATAACTGTTGAAGTACAAAGCAAAGAAAGTCGGACAAAGTCTCTTTCATCCCATCGTTCATCCAACACAATGTGTCTTGTCCTACATAGACTGCAACGCAGTCTTTGCCAGCGTAGCCTCCCACTGCTTGATCCTCTCAGCGGCTTCAGCCTTACTTCTCTCTTCACCCCGAATCTCGTCCCCAAGTTCCGTAAGGCGAGCATCAGACTCCTTCTCCGCCATCTTCGCAGTTTCCAGCGCTACCTTTGCTGCTTCAAGTTGTGTCTCCAACTCAGAAACCTTGCATCTCAGCTCGTATGTGCTCCTGCTGTGCTTTTTGTTGAGTTCGTCTCGAGCTTGCTTAAGCTCAGCGATTGTCTCATCATTCTCCGTCGCGCTGGCTTGCTCGGCCTTTACGAAGGCTTCAAGCTTTCGTCGTTGATTGAGAAAAGCGGCGAAGTTCGCTTCGAGAGATTGCGCGAGGGTGAGAGGATCTTCGGGATCCCTCAGGCGGGTATTGGTCTCTGATGCTCGTGCGTTGTCTGTAGGTGCAGTGACTGCAGATTCGCTGTTCTCTTCTTCATCGTCTGTAGGGCCTACAAGCTCATGTTCATCGGGTGGGGGTTTGAGGGAACTCTCGGATGATGAAATGGGCACGGTCTGCTCTGATTGCTCAGGAGTCGGGCGAGGAGAGAGTATTGCAAGACCCTGCTTTGCGCTGGTTGGTTCCGCGTCGGACGAATACTGTGCCGGATTGGAGTTGGAAGAATGAGGTTGAAGATTGGTATCAATGGGGACAGCCTGATCGTGTGGTGTCCCAGTGAGAATCGTCCCCCCCTGCAAGTCAGCGTCTTGGGGCGAGGTCAAGTCTTGGATAACCCTGCTTTCGTCTGAATTGGCGGATCCGATCATCTTGATGAATTCCATACGGGCTGTTGCGATGTTAACGTATCGAGGAACCCTCTCCTTAGCCATGAGACACTTCAAAAAGACAAGGGAATAGATCCCACCGCTAGGACTGTCTATGTGAATAGGGCCGGGCTGCAAAGAATGAGTAACCTAGTCTGTCGAGACTTGGGTAGCCAACTTACCTGCTTCATGAACATCATACCTTTCATGTTGAGCTTTGGTTGCGATCTCAACCAATCCACAAGTTCCTCTACCGGCGCCTTGGTGACATGGTTTGTCAAATGGTGGACCAGAGTTGCTTTGCTCACGTCGAGATGACAGAGCGCCCATTGGTCCTCGGCTTGGCTGTAGACGAAGAATGCGATATGTTGGGCTTTCAGAGCAGGGTGTTCAGCGTGAATTTTGTCGGCGTCTGTGAAGGAGGACCCCGGTGGGAAGATGTACCAGTCTGAAGGGCGGAGAAATAGGTTCGCACACCGGATCATGCCGTGGCTGTCCAGTCCATCGCCGTTTCGTAGGGCCTCGATGGTAGCGCTCATAGGTTTGACTACCTCGTTGTTCTGAGGCTGTCCACTGGTGGACTTTGTGACTTCGAGGGCTGATGTTTCGGCGATGGTTATCGACTCTGTAAGAGGCTCAAGCGTCGGCTCGGCATTCTCTCTGTCAATTGATGCTTGCTCATCTTCGCTGCCGAGCACCTCTCGTCGTTGAGTCTGAGAAGGCGTCTTCAGCACCAGATTCTCAAAGTCAATCTTGTCAAAGATTCGCTAGTGTATTCTTCCGACAGGGTCTTGACGCACAAGCTGGAGCATCAGACCTCCCTCAGTCCACAGCTCAGCAGGGTCGCGGTTGGCATCCTCAAAAGCCTTGATGACCTTTCGCATGCCGGCCTTAATGCGGGGGAGCTGTTTGCCGGCGGGTGCGTACTCGGAGGTGGTGAAGCCGATAGCCTTGGCTGCTTTGCGGGACGACCAGGGGAAGGTGAGCGGCTTGTCTCAGCCTGTGGCCGCTTTCGAGCTTTGCCAGACCTTTTGGGAGGCATCGTATGGTCAGATAGGTCCTCCGCGCTCGTCAGTTGAGATACTCGACCCCTTCTTTACCTTGACTGCGCAAGCACTACTATTATCCGCAAGAGAGACAGCGCTTCAAAGGCGGCTCATGGCATTTGACACTTGCAGAGTAGATGGCATAAAAGCTTTGGAAAGAGGCGCAGATATCTACAGGTCGTTCTCAGTGAACTGACGATACTGTTCTTGAGATGGTTTGTAAGAATCGGACGTTGTCGTGGAAACAAAAAGCAAAACAAACGACCGACTATCTGTTACAGAGCACTGTTGGTGAATTTCAGTGGATTCCTCAGGCTAAGGTTGCTGTCACGCAGTCGATCTGAAGAGCCAATCATTCACCCTCACTTTTGTGCAACCATATGACAGACTTGTCGATCATGCATGAGGATGCTATTGGTGAGTTGAAATAGGAACTTGTGGTAGTCAGAGAACTGAGTCACCGACTTGTCTTATCAAATGTGTTAGTGATCGAGAATAAATGGAAAAAGGTATCGTGCGAGTACTGCGGTCCCTTATCAGTTCGGCATCGATCCATTCTACACATAATTGACACCACCACGCCCAAGCAAGACCTCATTCGTGATGACAATGTCAACATTGCAAACCCCACACCGATACTCGCAGTCGCATTAGTGGTAGGCTGACGGATCTATGGTGAGAAGTAGAAAAAGGATGTAGCCATAGGCGATATAGTCGAGTACTTCGCAATACCGAAAACCAAGTCGCCCAGAGCAGAAGAAAGCTTCTGAGATATCTGGAGATATGTAAAGCTAGGTTTGTAGCCATCAATCTGTTCATTAATTTAAACTTGGCCACAAACAATTGCCAAGCCAACAAAGGGGGCAATGTTACTACACTACTAACATTCACCATGGTAACCTTGTTCCGCAAAACCTCCTTACATGGCCTCCAAGATGTGAGAAACGATTTGCTTCAGTGGATGAACGAGCCTTTCAGTACTTGAAGTGTTACTGGCATGGGCCGCGACGAATATTGAAAGTGGGTGCGGTACTAGTCCTTCAAGCAGCCTTCAAGGCCTCGTCATCTGACAAGGACTATTCCATCCAGGATGGCCATCTTTCTCAATCTCAGGCACAGTATAGCGCAGATACAGCATCTTGACATTTATATCACCAGTACTCATATCCTTGTCGAGAGTTTCAAGTATCGTGGCTTACTGCATTGGCTAATGTTCAGCCTGTCAAGCTAGATATCGAATTGGGGAGGTTTACAAATTCATTATAAACCGGCGGTTCACCGGGTCGTGTTGCCCTGGCTTAGCAAGCCTGAACATGTCAAAGAATAAGAAGACATTGGTTTCAGCCACAAGGTTTGTTCATTGAATAAACAAGTCGCACAAAGGGCACAAACAAAGAAAGATGTCTTTGTCATGGTGCCGCACTATATAAGCCACATTGTTCTCCTCCCCGACCATACTCAATTACTTTTTTTTCGTTTCCGCCCAACTTTCCGTATCATTACTTACTCTCACCAGATCTACCGCAATGTTCATATTGCGCGTCCAAAGGAACTGGCGTCTTATTGCGCGTCAGATGCAGCGACTCCTCAAACAAATGAAGGATATGGCCGAAAGGCGAAACGCAGACTTCCACGATATCCTTGAAGGCTTGGGCATCGACCTGGATTTTATCATTGATCTGAGTATTCTTGCTCCATTATCTGATACCGCGGAGGGCGAATTGCGCTGGCCAAAAGAGTGGGTTGAGCCCAAAGGCACATTCCATGCCAACTTGGACATGCTCAAAAGTTGGGTCCTTGACTGTAACTCAAAGCAGGAGGACGACAAGGACGGTGACGATACTCCACACCTAGTTAAAGGCCAGGGTTGTTTGTTTGCGCCACCTCGTCTGACCGAGAGACAAAAACGAGAGATCTTTGAACGTCCATGATGTGGAATCGATCTTGTCAACTTTGATCCCGACACCGACGACCGATTTCAGCAGATCTACGTGGACTGCGCATGAAGACTATTTGTGACCGTACCTTAGTCTGGTTACGTTTAAGAACTGGCATTCCCTTCCTGCACAACATCTTACCAAGAGCTCGCACCTCATCGGAATATCGTGGGTGTTAGACCGGCTTCCGCCCTCATGTCAGTGTTGAGTCACAGAGAGGTAATATCTAGGGCATACAATATCTGGAGAAGGTATAGAGAGGCTTTCGACCATACAGACCTAATTCCAAACTGCCTGAGACGATGGACGAGGTGGTGCAAGCTCATGATCTGCAAAAATTAATATACCTACTTAGACCTGTTGATTGCAACTTTATACTTATTGTTGTGCATTAGGATCAGATTCTGAATGATTCGGCCTTCAAGGTCTATCGATATTTCGCTTCTTCTGAATAAAACTGCCCTCGTTTCAAACTCTCTCACATGTGTTTTGTCCCCAATCTGGTGCTTGGATGCCGTCTTCATCATTTTATCATGGAAGGGCGCCGAACTTTGAGCAGATCTGCTTCAAGAGCTTTGATGAAGAGGACATCATCTGACTTGTTGGGAAAAACGAAACTCATTGACAACATCGAGGAAGCATGCCCGCGCCGGTTCTATCAAAGAGTAACATGCCCCGACCGACAGACCAACAGCCAGGTCGCCCATTACGTCGCGCTTCTACCTACAACCACATGAAAACAATACAACCTTCCTACTGAACCACTCTCGCCTCTAGAAACAACACCGATGCTGCGGACGGCCCTGCATCACAGTATCGTGCTTCCCATAGTTTACTCCATGCCCATTTTCACATGGCCCCCTTTTACCTCCAGGCTCCAGCTGCCCGTTGGCGGACTCACCGTCGCTATCGGTGGCCGTACCGTAGGCTTGCGCTATATAGCGCGTTGCACCGCCCGGCACTCCATCCCGCAGCGGAATAAGAACCAAGGGGGCGGAGCTCGTCCGCACCTTAGATACCCCTCTCGCGGCCGTCTGACCCGTCATACTACTCTGTCTCCCGCTGGAAAGAACCAATCTTCCTTTAGATTACTCAAACGTTCATGCAAGACATTTTGCCACGCCCCATCTGTCTATAGCTGTCTAGCAGACAACCAAGTTCGAATGGCGCAAACGTCCGAGAGGACGCGGGAATATTAAACGTACTTGTTATGTGAGACGTTAAATTTGGAATCTCATTTGCATACCTCCTCTGATGCCGCAGATGAGCTTGATGGTTTTTTTTATTAGCAGTTGTTGATCTTAGAGGATCATGGTTACTATTCTTAGTCATGCAGTCAAGCTAAAACGGTACGCGTGTACCTTCATCTTACTTGACCTCACAGTCTCACAACACCGTGTCAACTCTTATCAGTACAACACAGCCCCTCACCCACCCACCAAACAACTCCAAATCGCAGACAAAATGATCAAACTCGTCGCATTCGACCTCGATGGCACTCTTGCGGAGAGCAAGCAGGCAATTCTCGACTCAATGGGCGAAGCCCTCGCCGATCTTTTGACCGTCGCCCACGTCGCAGTCATTTCGGGCGGCGATTGGCCTCAATTCCAGAAACAGGTCGCAAGCCGTCTTCCCGCGCGAGCTGACCTTTCCAAACTCTGGCTCATGCCTACCACCGGCACCAAGCTCTACACTCACAAGGGCGATGAGTGGAAAGTGGAATATGCAGAACTGTTCAGCGAGGAGCAGAGGAAGAACATCATCGAGGCTTTCAACGCTGCTCTCGACGCAACGGGTTTCCAGCCAGAGCAGACTTGGGGTGAGCGCATTGAAGATCGCGGAAGCCAAATCACCTTCTCTGCGCTCGGTCAACAAGCGCCCCCATCGGCAAAGGAGGTTTGGGATCCTGACTTTGAGAAGCGAAAGATTATCCAGGCGGATCTGTACAAGCGACTCCCGGACTTGTCGATCAACATGGGTGGAGCGACTTCAATCGACATCACGCAGAAGGGCGTTGACAAGGGCTACGGGTTGAAGAAGCTATCGGCGGCGAGTGGGATTCCTCTGGAGCAGATCATGTTCATTGGAGATGCCATCTTTCCCGGTGGAAACGATTACCCTGCTAAGGAATTGGGACTGCACACGGTGCGAGTGAAGAACCCAGATGGGACCCTGGCTGCTATTGCGGGTATCGTTGCGTGTTTGAGCGAGACTGGGCCTTTGCATTGACGTGAGACTTCAATCAATAGCACTTCAAGCCTCTGAGGGGAAGTAACCGGTTACTACATTTGAGGGAGACGGGCAGAAAAACATCGTTCATGTTGGGAGGGAAGCAGAGAAGGTGACAACAAACGACGGATCCTCCAATTCATAAGGATGCAATATCATCACAGTCAATATAAAGCAATTGACCGTCGTCCCGAATCTGCAACTTGTTATTAAATGTGTATATTCACGTGAGGCATGACATGTATTTTGATCAATCTGTCTGGATGGGACTCGCGCATCCAGATGCGTAACACAGCTCACATGACCAAGGCCTCTCATACATTTCTTGTTCGCTACGTCCCTACGATATTGGCGAACTAAACAGGTCTGGGAAGCTTAAGAATGTCAAGCAACTCTGAAGTTCAGACTGGTTCGATTGACTATATTTAGAGAATCCAATCTGCGCTCATGTGACCTAGTTGACTGGCTTCTTCGGTTCCAACCTTGCCCAATAGACCGGGGATCTCTAGCTTCGACAAGTCAGCATAATGATCGACAGAGAGGGTAATCGAAGGTTCATTATATGGAATGTCTCAGCTTGTGTAACGGAAACAGCTTGAATCATATGTGATCATAGCCATGGAAGTAATTGTTTCGATCTCATCACTGACGGTAGGAGGATTTAGGAAATGACAAGAAAGCTTACCTTTCAAGACCAGACAAAGACTTTAAGGTTTATAAAGACTTTGGCCTGATAGCTTACTTCCTTTGGCCAAAGACTCCAACTCCCAAGAGTAGATGGCCTCAGTCGCGAACCTCCCACGACCCCAAGGGCCAGTGGCCACAAATACACGGGCAAGCGCGGGAATGAAGGAGGAAGAAAGAGAAAACAGGACTCAATTGCGGCATTTTCTCCTTTTCAACGTAGGATTCGTGCCCATTAATTTTCAAGGGAGCCCTGCTCGGAAGAGCGTTGATCCATGCGTAGCCAAGATAATATCGAAGTCATGCGTCTACTGAAGGAGGATTATCACGTCTTGGCCGCGTTTACCGCCGGCAATCTTTAAAATAGTGTTCTGAATTAGAATTTTCACTAGCTATCCAAGATCAAGATACAAAACTCATTGACAACATCGGCTCAGATGTTGACTTTGTCAATGTCGTACACCATCTGCTGCGTCTCTGATCCCCAACGATCCATGCCAAACACCCAAGCACCTTGCATAAACAGCCAAAGCCCCGTCTCCTTCAGCCACAAGCCCCATGGCCCTGTCTTTCGTCTGATCTTGGCATTTCCCGAAGATCTGTTCGCAATATCCTCAACTCTTGGTCTCCGGATGTCATCAAACTGCTTGAATGTATCCGCAAGAGACAGTTTCTTCTCAAGAAGACGAGCAAGGAGAAACGCGTCTTCGAATGCCATCGACACTCCTTGGCCTGCATGAGGTGGCATAGCATGTGCTGCATCACCGAGAAGCAGAGTTCTCCCTTTGTGCCATCTTCCTCCGGGGGGTAGCTTGTAAATCGGGTAGAACTTCACAGCTGTCGTATTGCCAGTGAGTTCACGCAGGTTATCGCCCCATTCTCCACCAGCATCTTCGAGAGTCTTGTGAAGTTGAGTCTTGAATCCCTCCACTTCCTCCCGTCGATGAAGCTCCCATCCATTGCGGGCATCTTCAGAGTCCGGCAACGGTACTTCTTTGGACAAAAACCACAGAATCTCATCGTCGGAAGCAGTGCATGTCATGACGCCAAACATACCCTCTTGGGTCATTGTGATATTCATGCCTCTCATTTCTTGTCGAGCTGCCTCGGAAACGCAAGAAGCTGAGACCAGAGCGCCGAGGCCCGACATCCCCGTGTATACAGGTGCCTGATCTGGATCGACATGCAGGCGTCGTACAGCCGAGTGAATCCCGTCGCACCCAAGGAGAAAGTCTGCAGTATCACTAGTACCATCAGAGAAGGTCGCGGTGACTGAATCAGTCGATTCTGTAATGGAGATAAGTGACTTGTTGTAGTGCAACGCAATACCAGCTTCAGCAACCTCTTTCAACAAGGTGTCGAGCAGATCAGTTCGCTTGATTCTCATGTACCCATAACCAGTCTGTTCCTTTGCTGCAGCAACCATGTCTCTTCGTCCCAGAACCCCTCCATTTATAGAGTGGATGGTCATATTGGAGTGACTGCTTCCGCGCTCCTTGAGCTCTGAGTGAACTCCCAAGCGATCAAGAAGTCGCAGACCATTTGGCATGATTCCGATGGCGTTCCCCAATGTGGAAGGTACTGGCCTAAGCTCATAGATCGTGCAGTCCACGTTCAGTTGCTGCTGTAAGCGCAGAGCGGTTACGAGACCTGCGGGGCCTCCGCCGATGATGATGGCCTGCGGAGATGTTAGCATTGTTGGCAGTCTGCAGGTTGGGAAACTTGCCTTTGTTTGCTTCATGGTTCGGTAATCTTGATGATTGTATCTGAAGTGCTCTTGTCTTTTTCTTTGTAAAGTGGAGTTGCCGTTTATAACTACTTCGAGTGTCGGAGATCAGGTGCGGAAGTCCGCGGTCGAGGATTTCCGTTTTCGGGTCATCCGTGAAAGGTTGTGTCCGGACCGGACTAATCGGACATTAACTTCAACGCCGGCTAAGACGACTGCATCCAGCTCAGGAAACTGTAACAGGCGATGAGTTTCAATGACACAAACCTGAAATTTCAGACATATGTTGGGCGCCAGTGTCAAACTATGACATGACACTGCAAAGTTTTGATATTGACATTTCCATGAAAACTCGAAGGCGTGATAAAAGGGTTGTATTAAAGTATGCAATGTATCTCTAGCCTCCCACGGCACAAGCATCATGATGCTTCGAACTTCTTAACTGAAGTTGCTAGGATCAAAGTCGAGGTCTTGCAAAAGAGAAGTCCACTGAAACTCTTCAAGGTCAGGCACAGCAGCCAAAAAGTCTGACCAGAGCTGGTGCGAATGTTCGTCCCCGAAACCGTCTTCCTGCATGCCCACTGTCACATCGCTCATGTCCATGAAAGCACTTTCAGGAACCGATCCCAAGTTGGCGCTCGATGTCCCAGCCGGTGACGCTGATATCACCGCATTCGCACGCTGCTTCTGCACAGTCCCCATGACCTGCTCCATGTTCTTCTCAATACCTCTGATCAAGCTCTCCGCGTTCTTCCTCGATTTGTTCAGCGTCTCGTACGCGACTCTGACCTTTTCCTTTATGGCTTCAGCGTCGGGGGTATCAGGGTTGTGAGACAGGTCGACTGCCAACGCTATCGCGGCTGAGGTGACGTGCAAGAAGATTACCCAATACCTCTCCGGTCTAAAGTGAAGCTTGGCAACCGGGTCGTCCATCATGCGTCTGAGTTCCAAGATCTTGTATGCTGATGAGAGTATCGTCGTTCGAGAGTAGGAATATCGAGGATCTGAGTACGCTGCGAGGTGATAAGGACGATGAAGGCGACAAATGCGTGCGTGGATGCCGAGGTGGAGACTAATTCGTTGCCAGTAGATGAACGGCCTCGATTTGCAAATGTCTTCGGACTTCAGCATACTCTCCGGGTCGAGCTTGCAAAACTCGGGAAGGCCTTTGACAAAATCCTGTAGTTTTCTATCAAGCTGGAGGATGACTTCGTAGTCTTCTTCAGGGGCGTCATCGGCCAGAGGTGCGATCGTATCGATAATCTCGCGAGATATTTCTGCCGTTCTGAGACGCAGAAAGAAAAATGTCATGTCTGTTGGAACGGTGATAGGTAAATCAGTAATGTCCCCTAAAGCTGTGAGCGCAGCATCATCGACGTTACGCGGTTGCTTTACTCTCATCAGTCTCGGGATGAATGTGTAGATGCCCTCCTGGGAACTCCCAGAGAACGAAGTCAACCTGATGAAGGGTCAGCAAGATCAGCCACTGATCATACAAAGAATGAGTTACCAGTCAGAAGCAACGATGTTCCACCATACACGTCTCTGAACCTCCAATTCAATATTGTTGGCCGGGCTTCTATCTCGCTCCTTCTGTGCTGCCGGGCTATCTAAGCGATGAATCATCATTTCACGGCACATATTGTAGCACCGGCTTCTCAGATCCAATGCCTTGATCGGGAGGACATCGTCAGAGTTGATGGCCACGTGTGCAAGCGTACATATCGCTGATACGGCAGTGACTGAGGGCGGTAGTGGCGTGCCAGTGTCTTCAATGATCGACAGAGCAGATTGGAAATAGCAGTCGAAGGCCGACACGGCGTTGGCTTTTGTTGCTTCAAGCCTATGAAGAAGTTCGTCTGTCCAGGCCAAGGCCGCACCAGCAAAGATACTGAAAAGCATGAGCAACTCGTCAAACTTTACAGCTCCTTTGTCAGAGCCCACACAGCTATAAACAAGTGATCTAGTTGACGGCACGTGCAGGACACCGAACGTGGGTTGGATGGTGGCAATAAAGTGTTCGCATAGCAGACGTGCTTGATGGGCAGGTGGAAGATTCGACGTCAAATGGTTTAATCGCACGTTGAAAGAAGCAGCCTTGTTGTTTGAGAGAGCTTCAGTATGGTAGCTGAACAACTTGCGGTCTACATGCTTTGATCAGCTTTGAAAGGACCTACATAGCAGGATTCAGGCTTGAGGCACGTACTGGAGGAAGCTGATTCTGGTTGGGTGAGCTGCGGTACCTGAACTGCATTTTGGAAGACAGCTTTTTCTAGTTTAGTTAGCCTGTCAAGCATCTCCTTGTTTCTGGTGCCATTAGCATGACAAGTGGTTTGTGTACCAGGAACAGGTTGACTGACAGATCCAACTGTCTCAGTGGAGAGAAGGCCGAGGTGCTTTCGTTTGGGTAGACTAAAGTATCGCCAAGGTTCCTTTCCGGTAACGCCTCACTCTCCAAAGAGTCAGTTGTTCGACAGCCATTCTCGTAAACGCATGTGAGTTGCCGTTGGGTACAATTTGAACAAGGCTGATTGCGATCACAGCGCCGCTTCTTCTCGCGGCAGGGGCGGCATGAGACTGGCAGCCGAGAAGCCCTGTAAGTCGACATGATAGGTGCTCCGGAGTAATTGCGCTTCATCGTGCGAAACATGCGCGCATCGGCATGGACATCGGCTTCGGAGATAGATCAATTGACAGGGTCAGATTCATGAAGCGGAGATGTTGGGTCGAAGCCGCGGGTCCGCGGAGAAGAATTGACAAATGCGGTTAGCAGATACATGTAACTTCACGTGATGATGGCACATTCCAGCAATCCTGAGGCTATCACCATGAGCAAATATTCATACACGGAGAAGCCTGCAGCAGCGAGTGACTGAAAATGAATTATGATATTATTATAAAGTTAAGCTCATCGGGGGAAAAAAATCCAAACTCATTCCTGAGACCTTCCACAATTGTAACCGCTCGATAATCCTAGTTCTCTCTGCAATATCTATTAGCATCATTGAAGTGAGTTTCAAGATCGATAAGACTTACAATATGGCCAATTCAAGATCACCTTGGATCTTCGCTTTTAGTTGTAACTCAACATCAAGATCCATATCCAATCTCACGCGAGGCGCGCTGCTTTTCTTTCCTGTCTCTTGGTTCGCTGGTTGAACCGGCTGCTGGTTTTGGGGCTGATTGATTGCTCCTTGAGACTCAGAGCTGGATTGATCGACCTGATAATTCTGTGAACCTTGGGTCATTTGTTTTGATTCATTGTCGCTAGAATGATCGCTCTGATCACCAACGGTTGAGCGAGTTTCTTGATTCGTTCTTTCTGTTGCCATTGTGGATATTTTGAGAGATGATTGAGTGCGATTTCTGGTGATAGGTGCTTTTGTTACGCTTTGAACAAATTGGTTTGGTACTTAGACTATTGGGGTTAGGGAAACTTACTTGTAGGAGTTACTCTGCTCTGTCTTGATGAGTTGATATCATATTCTGGGTGGCGATGGAAAAGTGGCTCTATGATGTCAATGCCCCCGTCTTCAAGCAAGGACAGGTTTCATCCAACACGTGACCATGATGTCGATGAGTATCAATCTGTTGAACGATTGGTGCCAAAACTGTTGAAAGATTTCTATGGAAGATGCAGTTGCATCGTAGAACGGCTTGGAACAGAATGTTGAGGAAGCTTTCAGGTCTAGAGCACAACACCCCTGTCCCCAACTCGTGCAGTAACTAAGGCCGGTCAAAACCACCAGCTCCAGGACCTCCCTTCGCAAGAGGATGGAACTCAAAAGACCCAACAAAGATGCCCGAATACAAGTACTTCTTTGCCCATTCCCTCACATGCTCTGAACTAACATGCGCCGCATACGCGTCTCGATCCGTGAATCTTTAGCATTGAAGTCAGCTACTGTCGCGCTTCTTACATGTGAAGGACTTACTTCTCCATGCAGACGAACTCGTCTTTACCCTCAGTCTTGTAGAACCTGTAGATCTTGGCTCCTGGTTCCTTCAAGGTCGCTTCGGCAACTTCGGCCAGACAGGCATGGGCCTGACTGTTTAGAAAACAGACCGGGCAGAACAGTGCAATGGGGATCATACCTCATCAATCCTGCCCGGGTTCACCGCGATGGTGGAAACAGAAAAGTACTCTCCAGATTCTTCAGAGGCCATGTTCAGTCGAATTGATGAACGTATGTTGCGCAAGTCTTGTTTCTGTCTTGGGAGTGATTTGGATCGCCATGAGAATAATGGGGGCGTAAGCACTACCAGGTTTCGAACTCTGCGGAGTCAAGTAAGAAGTGCTCGTCAGCTTTTGCTGACAGTGGTTCCACCACTCTTTCTTTTGCCGGTAAGACTGTAGGATTCACTAATGTCACCTCACAAGCAGTGAGCCTAGTAGAGAGGCATAACTCGGCCCTCAGGCTGGATTAATATCCGGAATAAGTTCAGAGACATCAAAGTTCACCAAGATGAATATGTAATGTCGCTCGCTCTCGACTAATGTCGGGTATCTTAAACTGTGTACAAAATTATACATACGAGCCAGTCTATGTTCGCCATAAGTGGCTATTATTCAGCTCGCCAAAGCTCCTTCATTACTTCATATGCCCCGTCAAGAATCATACAATGGCTTCGCTAAGTATATTCCTCCTCTTCCGTCGCTTCAGTCAACGTCAAGTCCAAGTCTCGCTGATCTCCCTTCCAGACGTTAGGCTCACTCGTCATCTCAACTTCTTTCCCGCGCGTAGGCTCATGTTTTGAACTCAGCCTCTGAAACTCGCCCGCCAAGGCTTCCATGCCGATGTCGTCCATGCTCTCGCTCGTTGAATCGAGATTGATTGGGTAAAGGCTGCTATAGGTGCCCTCTTGGTTGAGCGCCCGTGTTGTAGCTCTGATGTCCTCAATCATGCTGTTGTTTGTCCATCCTTCACGTTTGAAGGTTCCGTTTTGCCAACCTATTGTCATCAAGCCTTCTGTGATGCCTCGCAGGCCCCTGCACCAAGATGCTATCGACAGGCATCCGCGCGCGGCCAACATGAAGTAGAATTGAGCGTCGGATGTACCGGGGTTTCGAAAGACTTCATTGATGAGTGTGAGAAGTCCGGGGGTCATGAACATGGTAAGATTCGTTGACTCGAATCGTTTCCTGTACAGATATATAAGCCGTTTGAGTTGATGGACGGATGCTTCGTGAGTGGCAGTGGCAAGTTCACTTCCACCAGCGTCTTCATAGCTTCTACGACCGAGAAATGGGCGCCACATGTCTATTACTGCTGTGTGGTACCAAATACTGTGACGGTCAGTTTAAAGCCTTCGGACATATTCTACTCGACTCACTGTAGTAAGAGAACATGGTGGGGGCAGGTTTCACTCCTCTGTACGTCCTCTGGAAGGATACTGGCCCAGTCAAGTAACAGTCGATACATCTGATGTGCGTGTGACATCGGTAGACGACTAAAGTGGTTATAGCCTTCACGAAATGCTTGGTGTATGATGACCCAGAACTTGGATATCCATGTGAAAGTGCTTCCCATATGCTCATTCAGGGGCGGCCCAGACACATCTCCTGGTATAGGCAAAGATGGCGGATGTCGTATTCGGTGTTTTGCTCGGAAGTTGATACAGTGGAGACTACATTAAATAAGTATGGTTATCTGGATGGTCGGGATAATGATACTAACCTGTGCCAACCAAAGGTGCCCCAAGCGGCAAATGTTGCTGCTGTCCTTGTTTCACTGTCGTCGTTAAAATCAGGTACCGATGTTCCATCATCGCTGAATAAACCAAGTCCTCGACCTATTTGTACACTGGCGTCAAGGTAGGATAGACCAACTTTGTCTTGTCCATGCTGGTTACAAGTAAGGACAAGAAGCATTGCCGATGATAACGTAGTGAGAGCATTATGGTCTGTCAAATCTTTCCATCGTCTCTTAGCCTCTCTCAAAAATGCAAGAGAGAGTGTTTGAGCTCGTGGCTCAAACTGAGAATAGGAGGCCTGTCTCGTGTCAGCAAGCGTGTATTCAAGGGAAAAGGGACAGCTTACACAGGCCCAGGCAAGAAGTGAGCTGACGAGAAGTTGTGAGCAGAAGCGACCTCCGCCTGCCACGAAGTCTCGAATAAATAAATCGGCGTCGAAAAATGATAGTACAGGGTGTTCGTTGACTAGATAGAAAGATATAACTTGCGCAGCCAGGTTTTCGGGTATAGGTACTGAAGTCCACTGCCATATTTGAAGAGATTCTAGCCGAGAGTCAACGCCAGTATCTCCAGTGGTGTCGCTTGGTGTTGAGAAGGTTTCAGAAGTCGTCGGTGTCTCCGATCTTTGACCAAACTCTATTGGAGTAAAAGGTGTCAAAGGTGCTGCCGCCTGTTGATTCGAAGATGTCAGGGCCCGTTTGTTAACTGCCAGTAGACCAAGATCTACGTCCTTGATATCGAGAGTTTCCAGCATAGGGAATACGCCAGAAAATCGCATGTTTAGGTCTAGCTCTATTGTTGAATCGGCTGAAGTTGCCGCGAGACTGGTGGCTAGAGGGTCGGTTGGTGAAGGTGGCTTCATGGTGCCTGAGTCAAGAACTTGCAAGAATTCCGACACAGAATCGCTGCTGCGCAATCTCTCCAGCAGATTTTGAGCGTGTTCATCAGGGGCAGTTCTCAAGAGCTCCAGTGCCTGAAAGAGATCTTTAGAGCACTTTCTCAGCTCCGTCATCTTCTCCTGAGAAACCTCGGCACGATATACACAGTGCTGTCTTCGGCTCGCGCAGGCCGAACATGTTGGTTTACGACCATCACACTGGAGATAATGAAGTCTGTTACTCATACGACACCAATACGATTTGATACAGCAGGACAAACCTTTGATTTCCGGACGCGGCAGTTGTTGCACGCGACTGATGTTAAGGCTGCCCTGGGGATGTCGGAGACATCGAGTGGCGCGTATTGAGGCTCATGTTCTGATTTTTGGAGGTTTCTGGGGAGCAACTGTCGATTAGACTTTTGGTGTTCTTGTGCTCGTGTAGGCTTCTTTGAGCTGCCCATGAGAATTTTGGATATCAAAACAGAAACGAGTGTGTTTCAAAGGGTTTAGTTGTTCTCGAGAATTTGCCTCCGAGGGGCAAAAGAGGAATGAGATTTTGCTGGGGTCACCTGCCAGTCCCAAAGGAGAAATGATGAGCACTTATTGAAAGTGAGATGAGATACGACAAGATAGTCGTGTTGGTTGGAGTAGACTTGATCTGAAAGGTTGATACAAGCAGTGTCTGTGTGTCGCATGTCGGCTGTTGTGTCGCTGGAACAAGGTAGAGCATGCGTGACTGACTGACTCCATTCCGTCTTGAAAGGCCAGACCAGGCTAGAGAGAACCCCGCTTCGCTGCAATTCCTCCGGCGATATCTGATTGGAGGGATCGCGACGGTTTGGGCTATAGTCATACGATAAGGCTGTTAGTGCATAATTCTGGTTTGCCCATTAATGAACGCTATTGGCATATCCCTGTTTTTGCCAGAGTCGTTGATGGAAATCTGACGTCACACCAGTCTTTGTCAGAACTTCCTCATTTCCATGATTGCTACAGATCTCGGTAGAAGATGTTGAAGTCGAGCTGAGATGGCATCAGATCTCAAACCAGAAGGGGGGGGGTTACTAACCGAGCCGAGGAGTAGCCACTTCAGGTCAGTTCTGGCCACTCCACAAGCAGCTTCCAGGCTCCCCCGATTGGACACTGTACGACTGACTGGTCTGATCATTTATCGCAGCTCACATTTCCTGATGAATTGTGGAATCCCATAGCTGTATCAATAAATTCGACTCAACACTTACCGAAATTCTATCTATATGACTTACTCTTTAGCTATCCGACAGCTCCAAGCCCAACTCACCCTGATTAGATTAGATACATGAAGAACAGGCCCCAAGTCCGATCTCAAAGCTGTGCGCTAGGATCTAATAACGGAAGAATTCCGTTCTCACGTATGAAGACCTTGTTGATATGCCGATTCTTTTCCTCCTCAGTCTTGGGTCTCTTGCTTTTCTTCTTCTTCTCTTTAGACGAGTCCCCAGAATCACTGTCCAACGGGATGTACGGCCAGATCTCCTCCGATGGGAGATCCTGGGCCCGAGAGTTTTCGGTGAGGTACTCACGGTGTGACACTCCTCGATGGCTCGAGCCACCGTGCTTAGAACAAGGGGGATCAGTGAATCCTTTCTGTGGCAGCTCATAGTTGAGTTTCAAGAGCTGCTCCTCAATTTGAACAATAATAAGCCGGGCTTCTTCGTGTTGCTCGAGCAAGGACCTGATTATGCGAGGCACCTTGGCCGAAGGGTTGATGGGCGCAGGCAACTCCATATCTTCTGTGGCGATACTAACCTCTTCCGCCCAACCCTCAACCTTCTCTACAAGCTTGTGAGCCGAGTAGTAGTGTTCGACAGCGTCTTGGGACATGAAAGAAGTGTTGGCTTTTTTGCTGTTGCTATATAGTTGCAGAAACTTCAAGAGAAATGACTTTTATGAAGGTCGGGTTATGTTGGAGCTGGTTGTTGATGATTCAACATGGAACTTATGACAGGTTTATATATTCCATCTGCCCAGTAGAACTCCCAAGACAGTGAAGCAATGAACGGCCAGTCGAATCAGTTGCATAAGATTGAATAAGGCGATAATGCTTGGTTGTTCTCTGATCTGCCTAGCTTTGTCTTTGAACAATACATGTTCAAGGTTCATGGTTCAGCTTGGTGGCTGAAAGCCCAACCCGTCCCGTCCCGCAAACACAATCTGAAGTATAAGTTGAAGAGAACAACACCCTAATAACGATGCTTCCTTCATTGAAGCACCAGAACAAATGAGTAAAGGCTGAATGATGCATCCCGTTCAACCCAGCCTTGGTCAATCAAGCATCTGATTCGCGCCACCAACGAAATTGAGCATCAGCACTAGCTTGGGTGAGATGGCCGAGTTGGTTATGGCGCCAGGTTAAGGTTAACCTTAACACCAATTTCCTGGTGGAGCAATCCTCCTGGGTTCGAGTCCCAGTCTCATCAAAGAATTCTCTTTTTGTAGTCATCTCTTGATAGTACTGCATCCTTTTTTTTTTGTTCTCTTTTGAAAATAAGCCCTAGAGTTTTCATTGACGGTCATGCTCGCCGACAACGGCTGTCACGGCGGAGGAACAAGACGGTGGCGCTGGGGGAATCATTGTCTATAATTTTAACTCTAAATGCAATAAAATCTGAACGCTGGTTCTATGCCATAATCCATGCAACAACTCCTGCAAAAACAATCAAAGATGAGTTGAAAGCGTTATGTAACCCAAAACGCGCTGCTAGAGACACAGGTCTCGTCGAAGGTGTCGGCGTAGAAGAGCTCGCGATGCTGAGGAACGTCTTCTGGTTCGGAGTTGCAGCGTATGAATCAGTGTTGTAAGTCGAGTTCAAAGAGATTCTTCCAACGACCTCATCCGACTCAAGGCGGATATGCGACTCGATTTCAAGATTCTCAAGACCCTCTTGTGTGACAACGATTTGGCGACCGCCTCGGATCCAGTCTCCATAGCCACCGTAGCCGGTATGTTGACCGTAGCAGAGGTTGATGCCGTTGCCAGGAAGGTCCATGTTGCCAACCTTGTCTTCCCACTTGTAGCACCATGAGTTCGCGTGATCGTGGCCGGAAAAGAGGCCAATGACGCCGGGTGTCGCAACAAGAGCTTGCATCAGAGGCAAATCTTGATCGCTGTAATCGCAACCTCCCTTCTTGTCTGCACACCATCCCGCACCTTGCTGAATGACCGTTTCGTCATTGATACCAGGGTGATAGTTCTCATCGACGCCGTTGTTCTGTAGCATCAGAGAAGCGTACACGGGAATGTGAACAAAGGCCAATGAAGGAATGTTCTTGCCGTATTCCTCGCGCAAATCAGCATTGGTTTGGTTAAACCATTCTACAACACTCTTGTCGACCCAGTTAGGCTGAGCACCGCCTTGGTAGTAAAAGCCACCTCTGGAATCGAAGAACCAGAGTATCAGCTCAGGCGTGCAGTTTGAACTGCAGTTCGATGCGTATACGGGGAGGTAGTAATTTGTTGTTCCGGCATCGCTTCCTTGGACCATTGAATCTGTTCGCGATCCAGGCCATGTATGCTCGCGCTCCAACATCGCGGTACCGTTGAGGTTGCGATTGTGATCATGGTTTCCGTACGTTGAAGCCCATGTCATGTTTCGATCTACCATCGGGGAGACAATTTGATCGATGTACACCGTGCTGTTATGGATAAACGTTGATTCGCCGTTGATCAAGTCGCCATTTAGGACTACCAAGTCTGGTAGCTCGGCATCGATCACATCGCCCATAACCTTGACGGTTCTAGCATCTTTCTCGGGTCCTATTGAGGAGGCGTCTAGTTCTTGGGTCAGCGACTTTCCTTGAGTTCTTGTAGTTTCAATGCCGTACCCTCAGCGAAATGGAGATCTGAAAAGACTGATATTTGGAATGTTCCGTCGCTCTTGAACTTCAATGGGTCAAGGTTGCTGTTGTCAACCTGGTCGCGCTGAGCTGCAGCTCGTAGCGATTGTCCGGCGAGAAAGCTTGTGAGGGCGAGTGATCGCAACATCATGGATTATGCAGTGATTCGTGAAAGATGCTTTTGTATGAAACAGTACCTCGAATTGGCTCGGATAGTCAGGGGAATGGGATAGTGCCTACGTCAAAGGCTTGAGAGTGTAACAACCATCAAAGCTTCGAGAAGGGCGGGAGAGACGAAGGGGTTTTGATAGTTGCAGCAAACACCAGAAAAAAGATATCAAGCGACTATGACGCGTTGAGATGCTTGGCCCAGCCATGATGCCAAGCCATGATGGGGATACCATGCTCGCGTGTTGTGCTACTGGACTCGGCGTCCGAAGCAATGAATTACGCGGTCACTCATCAATGATTCGTCTCTCATAAGCAACTGTTGGCCTCGGAAACCTAAACCTTAACTTTAGATCCCTTGGCGTGGCTTGGACATGCGCTTCGGCCAATAAATGCCCTGTAAGTACGACATAGCCAGTTCTTGGCAGGCTCGGTAAGTATGGCAACTGATTTGCCGACCTAATCTCTACGGGGTTATGAAACCGCTGACTCGCTAAATCCGACGCTGATACTGATACATGCTCTACGGATTTTAGCTGGTTTGATCACTGTTATTCCGTAAACTGGGGTCGTTTCATGGGAGTATGAGAGTTGAAACTAGTTTTGGGGATTGGATTTGCATCGGCTGCGACCGAGGGGGAGTTTTCCTTGTTTTGCCTTTTAGCTTTTAGCTTATAGTGAGGCTTGGGGGGACCTGAGCGGGCTGACCGGATTTAGGACAGCTACAGGTACAGCACCTTAGCAGTCCCGATTCAAAGATCTAGCGCATCACACCCAAATCTGAGTCAGTCTTAGTTAGCACAAACATCCATGACATCAATTGCCAAGACCTTGACCTCACTAACAATCGAGTCGGCAATTGATGAGGCTATGCGAGCCGCGTCACTCTATCAGCAAGCTGCAGATGATTTCCAAGCATTTACTACTGATTACTCCATTAACCAGAACCGATTGGGATAAACGTTTACGCACTGACTGCAAAAGTGAAAGGGCGGGGTTATGGTTATTGTAATCATGGCTGCTCTCCCACTCTCCTCCCACTCGGCCACTGTCGATCGATCATCAAAGAGATGGGGTTGAATCCACGCCAAGAGCTGCCCAGAAGCAGGGAATCGGTTCGCTCGCCGATGAGCCCCGACGTGAATGCGCGTACGGAGGAATCAGACTCGGAAATCTCATGGTCACCGCTAAAGGTCATACGATAGCTTCAATTGATCCCTTCCAGAGCTTGGGCGATAATGTCGTCGCAAATTGTTTGGCCCCATACGAGATTACTTATGCAGCCTGCTGATAACCAGATCCACCATCTTCGGCCCTACCCGCAAGCAAACTCTATCAAATTGAATAAGGCACGCACATGTAGAGAAAGCATACGGTCTTGCCGTTGGGGACTCAAACTCAATGTGCGAATACTTTGGCCGAGACATTGAGTTTCTGCGTGCCCATGCCATGCGTTGACTTGAACCCCAGCCCCCCGATTTATAATCCTCTGATGCGGTATCGGCGACCATATGCAACAAACCCATCACAATAACAGAATATTCAGTAAACCAACAAAAGTTCGTTGATCCCACTATAGTACCCAAGTCTTCCGTCGCATTACAATCATTACCTTCATCAATCATTATTTACACGGAATCAACATCAATCTCCTCATTATTCTTCCTCTCCCTCTTCTTCATCCCCCTCGACGTCATACGGGAACAACCAACCATTGTCCTCATCATACTCATCCACAAATGTCGTCCCGTGAAGGTTCTCATACCTCTCCATGTCAAACTCATCATCGCCAGCCTTTCCGTTGAGGATGTTACCAATCTTGTTGGCAATATCACGTCCTTCAGTGTACGCGCCGTGCAGGAAGCCAAAGAACTCTGCTGAATTGGCCTCGCCCGCGAAATAGAGACGCTCAACGTTGGCGCGCATGTTTTGATGCTTCTCCAGAGTCATGCCAACAGGCCAATTGCTGTAGGAGCCATATGCCCAACTGCGTCTCGTTAGTCCACGGGTCATTCCACTGTGAGTGTGATCTTCTTGACTTACGGTTCAGTGCTCCAGCGAGGGTATGTAAAAGCAGTCGGTGTTGTCACATTCTTCTTGGGGAACATCAGTCTCAAGACATCAAGAATTTCTTCCATCGTCTCGTTGTTGCTCTGACGTTCCACTCGCCATGCCTGCTCTCCGGTAACAGTTCCGAAGAGAATGTTAGAGCCCGGCGCAAAGCCCTTAGGGTTGAGTGACTGGAAGAGAGGGTATCGGCCACGCTCGAGAGGATCAGCATACAGGAAGAATTGCGTTTTGTTATCCCAGAAAGCTTCTTCGAACTGCATAAAGATCTTGGTATACGTGCCCATAGCAAACTGGTCAATGGCACTCTGCTTCCAGTCAGGGAGAGGAGGGCTGAACTCAGTGGTGTTGCTCTGAAGCACGCCCAGCGAAAAGGTGCAGATGGCGTAGTCGGCCTGGATACAATCACCCTTTTCCGTTGTGATTTTCACGCCGTCCTTTCCGTATTTGACGCCTTTGACAGTGGTCTTGAGTCGGAGTCTGGAATCGCCGTTCTTGAGGAACGTCTTGGCCTCCTCTTGTATGATGGTGCTGAAGCCACGTTGGTCGACGACGAGGTTGCTGACATCACTAAAATAGCCGAATGTTGCATTACCGCCAGCCACTCCGAAGATGAGACCACTCTCGTCAGGTGTCCAAGCGGATTCGAAATCCCATTTCCACCAGTCGGCAGCTTGCGCGTGCATGTCGTCCTTGTCTGGACGCCATCCGGCCGAACGAATGGCAGCACGTACCGAAGTATCTTGCAAGTTACTGAGCAGGAGACGACCAGCTTCGGCTTCAGCCTTGCTATAGATCTTTTCCAGGTCTTTGATCGTGCTGCTCCAGTTTGTCTGTCCTTTGTGATCAAATGTCAAGTAGTTCTCGTAGTCGGACTTATTCGACTTTAGGTCATACTTCTTTGCCAACTGCCAGATGGGATTCTCATGTGTAGCTTCTGATCCGATGCCCTCAACCCAGTTGGCGCCAAACTCAATAGTGTAAGGTTTTCCATCTGCGTTCTTGCCAAATGATTGTTTCCTCATTCGTCCACCAATGTAGTCATTATACTCTACAATGATGAAGTCGTCAATGCCTGCATTTGTCAAGTTTTGGGCTGCTGCTATGCCAGCGACGCCGGCTCCGAGGATAGCGACCTTGGTCTTCGTGCAGGACCCTTGCTTCTCCCGTGGAAGGACAGCAGACTGTGCTGTTGTGGATAGAGTTGTAAGAACAGCTGTGAGCTGTGTGATTGAGTACCTCATCTTGCCGTTGTTGATCAATTATTGGGGTATAGGCAGGCGTAGGTCAATGGAAACATTAATGAAGACTGACGGGACCGGAACAGCAGGATGGGTACTTGTCTCTTTATGTTGCACGAGCTAGTATGTTATCCTACTCCAAAGATAAACACCCCTCACTTGACCGTTAATCAAGCGACCGCCATTCATACCAATGTTTAAGACCAACGGCGCCAAACCGCCCTGGAAGTTCCCTAGGCTACGATGCATGTCTTGGTTCAGCTTCTCACTAGCTCGGATCACCTAGCGAACGCCAGACCAAGTCGCGATTGCCTGTGAAGATCTGGGACCAGCTTCCTCAATAGGCAGCTGTAAACTAGGCGAGTGACAAAATTGATTGGCTCCTGAATCACCAAAGAGTTCAGCTGTGGCCTAGACCTCTAAGCCGTGTTCTGATGACGGGAGGAGAGTCAAGGGGCCTGGGCTAGCGTGAACTAAAAATCCCGCAATTTCACCAATTGCCAGCGACAGCCAATCCAGTATTCTGCTGTAGAAGCTTGTTTTTATGTCTAATATCTCTGTTATTTCTCTGGAGAATTGATCAAGCTATGTGACTCCCTTGGTGATAATCTCTTTTCGGATTGTTTCAGATATGTGGCTTGCTGAGCCGGTGAGAAAACTTGGTTCTGCGACATACTCATCTAAATGTGTCAAAGCGGCAGAGAGAACAATCTCATGTCAATTCGATGCCTCGCATTCAATTTCCCTTCTCAGCTTTGACCTCTTGTGCCTTCTTGATTGGGATTTGGCATGAAACTATCGAGCGGTGACTCCGATGGTGTCCGTCGGAAGCTAAGGTCCGGGGTCTCGGATCGACGTGCATGAGAAGTATTGCCCCGAAATAGAATGGAACATGTGCAGATATGGCCCGGGGATTGATCAACCGGGCGATT
This sequence comes from Fusarium tjaetaba, assembly GCF_013396195.1. Taxonomy (NCBI): domain Eukaryota; kingdom Fungi; phylum Ascomycota; class Sordariomycetes; order Hypocreales; family Nectriaceae; genus Fusarium; species Fusarium tjaetaba. Next base: position 25,823 of record NW_023501692.1, on the reverse strand, counting down.
GTTACGAACTTCAATGTCTCGATACTGAGTATGCGATTATCACATGATGCAATTCACAATCGACCAGTTTCATATGCAGGTCTAGCACATGGTGATGTTGCAAGACAATTTGGTCCAAGTCCTGAATAATATTCACTGTCTTTCTCGATATGTGAGAGCTAATGACACTATGTTCTCGAAACCATCGCAACTCGTGGCATGGCTGCTATAAATCCAATACTTTCCCGCACGAAGTCATCAACTTCATTTCTCGCCCTGCATCATCTTCATGAAGACCTAGGGATATTGTCAGTGACGTGCGCAAGAATGAAGCAGGTAGGAAAGCTCACGTCAGGGTTAATCTCAACACCAGCATTTTGCATTTCGGTCGTCAACTGCGATCCCAATTAACACACAAGTCAACACTCGAATTCCAAACATACCTTTGTAGCAGCATCGCGAAACTCCTTATCCATCATGAGCTTCATGATGTCCATCTTGCTCGGTGGCCCTGAAGTCGCAAGCCCTGCGCCAGATAATCAGCCGACGCTGCAATTGATTCACCAGACTTCCTTACCCTTGCTCTTGATGATATCTCCCATCTTCTGCATGGCCTCAATAGCCGGGGGATGGCGGCTCAACTTCTCGAACGTCTCACGAATATGAGGGTCATTCATCATTGACTCGAGCTGCTGCATGTTGGGCGGCTGATCGGCAGAGGCGAAGCGACGTGGCGTCACGTGAATCTGACGCGTCGCTACGCGCAACATAGGGCGGGCAATGATCCGTCGAAGAGCAAACATGATGGGCAGTGCTAGTGGTGTTGAAGATGTTCCAGCAATGAGATGAGCAAAGGCCGAAAATTGATATCGTCGCGAGATGACATCAGGAATCGGCCAATGAACAGCGGGGTATGGTTGTTTATCTTATCTTATCGGTGCTTATCGCGTCGCTGCCCTCCACCGCATCGCCCAAATCGACCTCGACATGACCGCATGCTTGTCAGACTCGTCAGAGATGTCTGAAAGCTAGCATACTGACTTGAACTCATTATAATCAGTAGGCCATATTTTCTTGTAGTATTTATTTCGGTCTGACTAATCTCGCTATGCTTCCACTCAATGTTCTCTGCAATCGTCTGAAAGACTGCAATGAATGCACTATCGGTATATTGGAATCACTCGAAAGTCATTGCAATCTGACTCTATTTACGTAATGAAACTCATTCTCGATCCCTTAATTATGGGAACATTCTAAGCGCGATACTCCCGTAAATGCATGATATCCTCAGCCGCCTCATGGATTTGCGTCTGTCCCCTCCACTTCATCCCTGTACCATTCTTGACCAGCCGTCCTGGATGAACGATCAAAAACAAGAGCATGACCAGGAACATGAGTAAGGCGTCAAAGAGGTATATGAAGACTTCGTGAGATATGACGAACCCCCCTTGTCCTTGAAGATACTCGACTGCACGAACAATACTGCGAATGATCATGATGACCGTTACAGCCTCTATAGTCCTAAAGTATCGCCGCCACCGTACCAGGGACGAGTCCAAGAACGGCCCGGTCTCTTGTCTTATGCGTATGTATAGGTACAGTGACGTGAGAATGAAGATGCTCAAGGCGCAGAGTTGAACTATCAGACCAGCAATAAGAATAGTTCGGCCTTTAGTGATGGCATCTGGTTCGCCTGAAGCCGGTATGATGGCCCCTATGAACTGGCTGACAATGCATGCAATGTCAATGAGGACGTATAGTTTCGTTAACCATCGAAGACTTATGAACGAAAGATGTTGCGAATCAAGCGCGGTGGCAACACGCCGAAGACTCATGTAGATCGTCGCGGCTAGGAAAGGTGTTCCGGCGAGGAGAAGGACGTTCTGCAGGATAAAGGGACCTGCTTTATCGGGAGTATCGTGGGTTTGGACTCGACCGAAGTAACCAAATATCTCACCTAGATCTGTGTCAGGATGTACCAACGCCAAAGGTATTTAGTCTACTTACAGATACCACCAAGGATGAATGGAATGAAGAACCAGGCTCGAAAGATAAAGAGGCATACCAGGTGGGCTAAAGTGGCAATGCCGAAGAGTACAACGAAGGAGATGGCGGCAGGTTTGTTGGGCAGGTATTCGAAAAAAACGATCTGAGTGCCGTTGACAACGGGTCCGTATGGTCCATCTCCGCTCATTTTCGGATACGAAAACTAAAAGAGGGATAACAATAGGTATGTGAACAACGACGTCAAGAACAGACAAAAAAGGTTATAGTAAACAATTACAAGTTTTCTAACAATGGGAAGGCTGCGAGGTCAGAAAGATTCTTCTGGGGGCAACAGACATTTCGGCGTTCTTAAGGAGGTTCTGATGATAGTTTTCGTATTGAATGCGAATATTGAGGGTCTAGTGGTGTTGGCCCCTTGACCAACCCACCAAGATGACGCGGTCAGTGGAACTGGCTCGGATTGAGTGCCATTTACATTCATTGAAACGGGTCAAAATGTGATGAGATCTCCGCTTAATGGCTTCCAGTGCATTTTCGTTCTGTGTCTTCGGTTTCTGAAGATGCTGGATGAAGCTCAACACGCATTGGAGCTGCTCATCGCCTGAGACCAACAGTGGGGCCGACGTAAAAACGAACAGCGCGCTACTGCAGAACAATGTCATCGTCACTTGCAAAAGGGACAAGTACTCGGGCATGTTCCAAAATGGCAAAAAAGAGATGCCTCGCTATTGCTCGCAATCGTTTTTATAGGAACAGCCCGATGCGGGGGTCGAACCCGCAACCTTGAGATCGCGTACTCGTAAGAGTCTCACGCTCTACCGATTGAGCTAACCGGGCGTGGCTCTGATTGATTGGTTGCTTTCCGGAGCTTCAGTGAGGCCTCAGTTGCGTTCCCCTGAGACAAACGCTGTCTCCAGGGTAGGATATCGGTAATTGACTTCTGGGATCTCGTGTGTTGTGTTAGCCTGAAGCATGCCTATCCCCTTACGGTATGTATTATTTGCATTGACTTGGGATAATTTTTGAAGAGTGTTGCTTTTTGATTACTGCAATAACGTAATCCTTTCATCGCCTGTGTCTATGTGCTGTGATCTTTTCTGTATCGATAATTTATGATGGCAGTGGGAGGATCAAGTAATTGACCAGTGTCACAAAGGCCGGAACCTACTGAAGCGACGTGAGGATAAAACTTCTTTTTATTTACTCTTTATCACAACTTATTCTCCTATCTTACGATCGACAGAAAATTCCTTCATATCTGAAGACCCTTCCATCTGTCAATGGAACTCTGGCCTTCGAAATGTCCTGTGGGTGGCCTTGAGCATCTCGGAGCAAATGGAGCGGGCGAGGGACCAGGCCCGGGGAGATTAGACCATGCTTCCTAGTGGCTCCCTTCGTGACTGTCTCCACCTTTTGAGACAGTTCTTGATCTCACTGAAACGGAGAACGCCGTTGTTGAAATGCTGTTATTGCCGCTGAAGCATGGTTAACAGGAAGATAAAAGGACGAGTATAAGCCCCTCGAGATTGGAAAGAAGGGCGGCATGAGTAAGAAAAGCTCGTTTACTACGAATATTTGACGACAATTATTCCTTTCGGAGAAACTCTCGGTAACGTTGTTGACGCCATCGAGTGACCCTCGCACGCGTTCTACAGACAGACCAACTGACGAACAAGTCGACTTGATCAGCAGAGCCACCATTTCCCGAAGGACCACAACTGCGGCCTTAACAATGATATGGGGTCCAAATCGCGCGAGTAAGACTGGTTCCTCTATCGGAAGTCATCTGTTTCATGTCTCATTCTATCCTCTTGTCCATGCCGACCCACCGAACTACGCGGGACATCGGCATAAGATCTAGCAGGTCTGGAGTTTTCAGCCAATGCCATGTTGGAGAGATTAGACATATCCTCCGAGAGATTGCACCATCGCCTATGCGTGGCATATATGGTTGAAAACCCACTCTAGACAGTTTATGCCAGACAATCTATGCTATTGCACCATTTAGTCCCCAGTGCACGATATACAATAACGAGTCTTGGAAAAAAGTCCAGAGCTACTTATATACCGAGCTTGGCATAACAATAGGCTGTAGTTAACCGAGTACCGATACAATTCGCATCTAGGGCCTCGCAATATGGCAGGCAAGAAGTCAACCACTATCGACGACCCGATCATTCAGGCGTCCGATTCAGATTACGACTACGGTTCGACACAGAAGCGCGCCTACTTCACCGGCGACACATTCGTGTCTGGAGGAGCTACAGAGCTGTACAAGCCTATTCCAGAATATGAAGGTATCCATCGATATGACCCAACTGCCGAATGGACAGAGAAGGAGGAGAAGAAATTAGTCAGACGGGTAGGCTCATCCTCCGTTGACAACTTGATGCTATGCTGACCTACTTGTTGCCTTCCAGCTAGACAAGAGAATCTGCTCTTGGGTTTGCCTCATGTTCTTTGCACTACAACTCGACCGTGGCAATATCTCACAGGCTCTGAGTGATGGCATGCTAGACGACCTTGGCCTTAACACCAACGATTACAACTATGGCATGATGATCTTTTACCTCTGCTTCTTGTCTGCAGAAGTGCCATCACAAATGATCTCCAAGAAGCTCGGCCCTGATGTTTGGATCCCGATTCAGATGGTAACGTGGAGTATCATCGGCATCTGCCAAGGGTTTGTCCAAGACAAGCAAAGCTTTTATGCAACTCGCGCTCTGCTGGGACTAATTGAGGGAGGGTTCATTCCAGATGCCCTGCTGTACCTGTCGTACTTCTATACCAACAAAGAGCTCCCGATGCGCGTCGGCTTCTTCTACTGCGCTTCCAATGGTACTTTCATCGTCGCTGCGTTCCTCGCATATGGAATTCTTCATATGCGCTCGGTCGGAGGCTGGGAGGGGTGGCGCTGGCTGTTTGTTCTCGAGGGTACACTGACGTTCCTCATCGGCGTGGTATCTTGGTTCTACCTCCCTCCTGGTCCGACACAAACAGCTAGTTGGTTCCGTGGTAAAGACGGCTGGTTCACCGAAAGAGAAGAAGTCATCATGGTCAACCGTGTCTTGCGCGACGATCCAGGCAAGGTAAGTGAACTCCGTGCCTTCACCTAGTCACCAGTAACACTGACATGGCGGTACAGGGAGGCATGCATAATCGTCAAGGTCTTACACTCAAGCTCCTCTGGGATGCATTCATGGACTATGACCTCTGGCCACTATACATGATCAGTTGGACCATGCTGATTCCCACAAACCCCGTCACTGCATATCTTACCCTTAACCTCAAGGCTTTGGGATTCGGCACATTCGAGACGAATCTGTTGACCATTCCTGGATATGTTCTCTTCCTCGCGCATTTGATCCTTATATCTTGGTACTCGGAGAAGATCAATAACCGAATGGCCCTTTTGCTGTACTATTCCTTTTGGTGTTTTGTGTTGCTCTTGACTCTCGAGCTGCTTCCTGCAAATGCCAGCCCTTGGGCATGGTATTCAGCGACAATCTTGATGATTGGCTTCCCATACATTCACTCAATCAACGGTGCGGACAACACGTTCATTCGGTTCTGGTTTACTTACTGACAATTCTGCAGTCAGTTTAACATCGCGAAACGCTGGTTCTGTTCGCACTAGAACAGTGGGCAGTGCCATGTACAACATGATATGCCAGGCCAGCTCTGTAATCTCATCCCAGGTCAGTCGAAATCCGCATCCATCGCTACTTAGTACAAGACTAACAGCGCATACAGATCTATCGTGACGATGATAAGCCTTTGTATCGACGGGGAAACAAGGTTCTTCTTGCACTCGTCGGCTGGAATGTTGTGATGACTGTTTTCATCAAGGGATACTACATATGGCGAAACAAGACGCGAGAACGCATTTGGAGTGCCATGCCGGATGAAGAGAGGGATGAGTATCTAAGAACGACCAAAGATGAAGGCAACAAGAGGCTGGACTTCAGGTTTGCCCATTAATGTCAAATAATGCCAACATAGAATAGAATCAGAACTGTCGTTTTGGAGTATAAAACGTGAGACTCTGAAGATATCAACTGAGCTATGCTAGCTGGCCCTTTGAGAAGGCAGCGAGACTGAACATGAACCAATCTAGAGAAGCATTTCTATGACTATGGCTCTGTACAATCATAGGCCAAAAAACCGAGGTTTGTGTAAAGAGCACAAAGGGCCGTTATTCTCCACGCTCATAAAGCAGAACAGCCATCAAACTGAAATTCTTTTAACATTTACTCATCGACTTGAACAGAAAAATGGGTGACTGGGTGCCTTTTTCCAAAGGTTTCCGATTCCGTGCTCTCACTGTTGTTCAAAGGGACAGGCTAGGAAACAATGCGTTACTCTTAGTTAACAACAATCTTTGTGGTCAGTGATCAGATAGACACAAAGGAATAAGCTGCACAATCTATGGAGAGTCTGTGAACAACTTGAAAGGCATCCCAATGCATGATACAGAACCGTAATAGCTTCGGATTATAAGAAGGGAACCAGATTGACCTGCCAATCCTTCATTTTTATTCAACTCAGTTTCTCAATACTCCAATCTCCACCTGCAACCTTCTAAGCACTTCTACCAACCTCAAATCGTTCTCCCAGCTTCCAACACCAACATGGAATCTATCTGGAACAAGTTTAGCGTCGACAGAGCTGCTATCATTGAAGAGGCCTTCTGGATCGCAACGGAACGCGGCCAACAAGAGTGGTCAAACGCTGACAAAGACGTCATGAGCCAGGCAGCTGATGACATTGTGCGTGCTCTTGGAGGAAATGTCGGCTTGACATTCGTCGAGTTTGAGGTCCTGGTTGCGTATGCTGCTCGCACCGACCCAGAAAGACAGCTCCGATTCCTTGACAACCTCGCCGAAGTGATTCGGGCTTCTCGGGGCATTGGATCTTTAACTTACTACGATGAACAGTTCATGGTGTTTGTTATGAGTATCCACAACGACCTTATAGATATTGCTCGTAGAAACGCCGGTCTGGATGTGTCGTCAGGTCCAAATGCCGGCATCGCGCAGCATGTTCTTGACGAAGAGCAGGCCCCTGTTGACTCGGTGCATTCACCAAGTGGCGAAACTACTCGTACTTGGAAGTCTGAGTATGAAGAGGTCAGTGGAGAAGGTAAGTACACCACTTGGGTTGTTGAAACTGTGACTGGTGATGAATTCTCTGGCGGTGCTTACAGCACCACGTCGACGACGTCAAGTTCTTTCACTCCATCAAGGACCCCCATACCTGGGAATCGCGATGCTCCGGTACTTGAGTCTGATGACTCTAACCATCACCCCGCCAATGCTTGAGACGATGCTTTTGCAGGTGCTATCTTATAAGACAAGTTCAAGTATTAGATGGCATGCGTTTGGAATACGACTGTGGAAATGAGTAGATAACAAGGTAAGTCTGGATGTACGATTTACTTTTGGTTTTTATAGAATTGTCAGAAGCCTTGAGATGGAGATAGATTTATTGATTCATTGAATGTTGACTCTTGAGTAAGCTTCGAACTTGTCCTTCGTATATTGCATGGAAGCTGCTCGGATGTTTTGGTCGATGGGCTTGGTGACCGGGACAAGACCTGGTATTCCCTCACAACACTGACCGTGTCGAGCACTCTACAATATGAACTATTAAGTGCTGTAGTAACGAAGGACTAATTTTATATAAAGATGTAAATATGTGACTTCTGCGTTGTGTTGGGAATTGTTGGTGGCGTCGTTTCAGTAACCGAAAACAGCCAGATCAAAACCTCATGTCCAATAGTACAAGTCTGCAATAGGCTAACACCGCATTCAATGGTGCCACTTCAGTACAATAACTACCAAACCCATGTTATCCGGTTAGCTGCACCAAATCCACGATTGCCGATGGCATAAGACGCAACCGGCATGAATGAGAACCATGTCTCGGATGCTAGCAGCTGAGGAACAAACCAACAGCGCAAGGCAATTTAGTATACTCAAGACGATTAGATGCAATAAATTGAGTAAAATGGATATGGATATAAGTATGATTCCTCCAGGATCTAGGTTCCGCACATTCCAACATCCCTCCACTACCACTGGCTTTCTTCACTTAACATCAACTTCATCACACAATGAAGTCCACGGTCGTTTTCTTTGTTGCCCTTACGGGCCTGGCATCTGCGCGCCTTTACAAGCGCGATGAGTGCGCAACTGCATGCACCGATGCATATAACTCATGCAGAGTTGAGCCGGACGGCAGTCAAGCATTTTGTGCAGAGGACTACGAACGATGTCTGGGATTCAATCCATTCCTTGGCTCAAACTCAATCACAGCCCCGACAGCATGTTCCAGAGGCGCTACAGGTGCCTCAAACACGGCAACTGTCGAGTCGACCGCTGTTATCAACACGCGCTCAAGCGCTTCCAGCTCCTCAGCACCCGCATATGGCGGGAGTTCATCTTCCCCTATTGGTATTGACACCACGACTCCTGCTGTTAGTACAGACACCAGTATACCTGAAACATACGACTGTGTCACCGAGTGTAACGATGACTATAACACCTGTCGCACCGCACCAGACGCCAACATGGCCAGCTGTGCCGCACAGTACGCCCAATGTCTCGGGTACAACCCTTTCAATGGAAGGGGATCACTGGTCACTCCGACTGCTTGCTCTGTCCCTGCTTCTGTCACCACTCAAGTTACTCAGTCGAGCTCAATCTCGCAACAATCACAGATGGCTTCGAATTCCGAAACCTCTCAACCTGATACAACATCTGGACTGGCGACGTCGTATCAACAACCAATAGCCACTTGCGATGCTGGTGCATGTATGGGTGGTACCACAACTGATGGTGGAACTCCAGGGATGGAGACTGAGCCCGCGGTAATTGTGGACGCGGCTGGAAGTGTTGAACCTTGGATAGGCCTTGTGGCTTTGGCAATCGCTGTTGCACTCTAGTTCTTGACTGACAGAACTACCTGACATAGACTCCGCTCTTGTATTCGCCTTGCTACAGTGTAAAGCTGATAGGAGAAAAACCTAGTACAAGGTTCTCGTACCCTCCTAAGACGTGAGGAGATGCTTCCAATACGTCGTGCTGAGTCGGTTGGCCTTGGTGGGCGCGCATTGGAGTTTCTTAGACCCCTGTAGGGAGCTCCGCACAGGTGTCATATTCGACGGGTTTTCCTTGATCAGTCTTTACGCTGCAGCAAGGTGAATCCAATGGCTGGATGCCGTATCTGCAGTTGGAAGCTCATAAGCACTACACAGAAGTGAGTATTGGTTTACAAGAGCTATCCAATGCAATAATCACATGTATACTGCTCTCCTTTTCCTTTGTGGAGGTTGCGGATTCTCGTCATCTTGTTCTGGCTGGTCGGGATCTCTCTAATGTTCCCTATCTGAGAGGTCTTGGTCATACTTCGTAGCTCAAAGAACCAATTAAACAATTGCTCCTTTATCTGAAGCTTTACTAATGTCGTTATAAGAAGCCTTTTGACTTGTTTGCGAGGGGCCGTCACTTCGTTGATGCTGGTCGCAGAACAGAAAGACACGCCAAGTTGATTCTGTTTCGGGGATTGGACCATTTCGAGACGACCCCACTCAATTAAACGGACAATTGAATCATCATTCATGCTATGTCATCGGCTGAACATAATCGTTAAATGACCAAGAATTGTATTTCGGAGCTGCCCCATCGTCGTCGTTGGTATTGAGTGTTCCCATACCCAGGCAAGTCAGGTTCACGGCTTGCAAATGTCATTAATCAGCTGGTGGAGACAAGCAGCGGAAGACTAACCGCAACGAGCAGCAACTCATCAGCAGTCGTTCTCTAAGCAGGCCTCATCATTCGCAAACAACCATGCGCTTACCATAACAGAGAATCAGAAAGTTTGTTTCCACATGGAACCAGCGATGAGCCGGACAGGATTGACTCGATACGAGGTGAAAGCCTGCAAGGCCTGTCAATTGTCCAAGAGAAAGTGCACCAAGCAGCAGCCCAAATGCCGCCGTTGTGACCTTCGCGGCTTGGACTGTCTCTATGAGCCTCTACCCAACACCTTTGTCTACCAAGCTACACAGAACTGCGGGGCACAAGCTTCTTCATCGGCAGCCTTGCAAGAGCCACAGTTGTTGCAATCAAGCCAAGATGACAGTTGGTCTGAGCTGGTAGACTTACGAGTGGACAGTCATATAGACTATCATAACACTCCGGGTGCTATCTCTTTAGAAGACCTAAAAGTGGCTTGGTTCCTCGATCCGGAATCTTGGAGGGCAGTCCCGATTGAAGAGTCAAATAGGGCGCATCTCACGACGGACATGATCCGGGGGCTTCTATACCAAACAAGAGACTGGCTGGGCGATTGGACAAGAAGCGGAAGTAATGTATTTGTGCATCATGAGCTTTACAGAAGTAGTCTCCCTGGCTGCATCAGCGATGCTTTCACAGCACTGTCTTCATATTTGTCAAGGACACCGGAGACCAGTGAGATGGTGCTCCGGATTGCGGAGCAGAAGGCAGAGAGGTTATTGGTGTCTGAGAGCGACAGAAACACGCCTGGAGACATTCTGAATAGCCTGAGCCGTGTACAAGCACTCCTGGTTTATTGCACGATTCGACTACTGGACGGTGATCTGCGCCAACGTCACAAGGCGGAGCAGCATCTCCAGACCTTGCATGATTGGACGAAAGAGATGATGAATGATGCTCTCGAGGCGACTAATAATGGAGATATGATTATCAAGAACCATCTCACGAACGTGAGCCCTCAATATTTCACATTGCCGATGCTTTTGGGGCAGTTCTCCCCTGAGCAACTACTATGGCATTCATGGGTACTGTCAGAGTCTGTTCGAAGGACATGGTGTGTATCCATGGGCCTTCAATCAGGCTATGAGCTGCTAAAGACTGAATCTGGGCCCTGTTATGGGACTTTGCCCATCACCACGAGAAAGGGGCTTTGGGAAGCGAGGTCAGCGTTCACTTGGACAAAGATGTGTGCGGAGAGAAACATTGGCTTTTTGTGCAGGAATGATCATGACAAGGTTATGATGGAGATGGAAGCTGGAGATATTGACGACTTTGCGTTATGTATGATGGAACTCGATATTGGCCCCGACAGGATGGCAAGATGGAGATCTGAACGCTCAGGGTAAGACGAGAAGAATCAAGGAACTTCGGATCAGCCTCTCGGCAAATCGGAATGCCTAAGTATGATAAATGAGTAAAAGACAGGTGACGTAAGTTCAGTAGATAGTTCCGCTCCTGCTTGCGGATTGCTTTGTTATCACGCCCCGCAGATCCGCAACCCTCCGCTGGCTGAGTCAACAATAGGAAAGGAATGCATCTATCAGCGATCAGATATTTAAACACAAGAACACCGGTCATAATAACCCGCGTACTTCTTCATCCTAATAACAACATCTTACCTCGTCATTTCCAGACCCTCAGAACAACCCATCATGGCAAGGCAGTGGATTCTTGACGACCAGCAGGGCTTCGAGAAGTCGCTCAAGTATGAGACCAACGTGCCCATCCCGTCTCAAGATGAGTTAGGCCCACATGATGTTCTAGTCAAAGTCCATGCAGCCAGTCTCAACTACCGGGACCTCGTCATTGCTGCATCAGCTGTACGTATATAAATGTCCAAAATCGTCGTTGATATCAACTGACAAATTTTAGCAATTTGGTCCCATCACCCCACCAATGGTCCCGTTATGTGACGGGTCAGGCTCAGTTGAAGCTATTGGCTCTTCTGTAAAAGACTACAAACTTGGAGATCGAGTCATCACTTTCCCTGCACCAGACGTGGTAGTGGAGAGAGGCAGCGATGCTGATGTCAACATGTCAGATGTACCGGCCATGCTCGGCTTGGGGACCAAAGGAACGCTTCGTACCCATGGGGTATTCTCGGAAGGCGCTCTGGTTCATGCGCCAGAGTCTCTCGATTGGCTTGAAGCTGCCACTCTCCCCGTCACCTGGATCACAGCTTGGAACGCTCTCTCGGAACTCGGCAAAGACCAAATTGGACCACACACCTGGATCCTGGTTCAGGGAACTGGAGGTGTCAGTGTAGCAACCCTGCAACTCGCATCGTCCTTTGGGCTCTCCGTCGTGGCGACTACGTCATCTCAAGAGAAGGCAGATAGGTTGAAAAGGCTCGGTGCAACTCATGTTATCAACTATCGCGAGAATGCTACTGGCTGGGGCAAAGAGGCGCGATCTTTGACTCCCAATGGAGTAGGTTTCGATATGGTCGTGGATATCGGCGGTAACGAGACACTCAAGCAGTCACTCGAAGCAGTTCGTCCTTATGGGTCTATCCAAGTCGTTGGTGCTGTTGCGCAAGACACCGAGCCCGTGCCCATGATGGGGGCTCTTATGTTCACGTGCACTATTCGTGGGTTCCTTATGGGCAGCCAGAATCAGTACAAGGATCTTGTACGATACATTGATGAGAAGAAGCTCAAACCTGCATATGATGACACAGTCTTTGAGCTGGCAGATGCCAAGGAGGCTTACAGGAAGCTGAAGGAGCAGAAGCACTTCGCCAAGGTTGTTATCCGCATCGACCATGACTAGATCTGACCGCAGGAGAACGAGTTGATGTTTCCAGAACAATCAGGTTCAGAATACTTTGGAATTACAATTATTTATCTAGTAGTATGTCTATTATCGTCGAATCATATGAGAGTTGTTGTTCGGTCATTATCTGGATGAAGGAATACCAGATTTGTCTCTTCAGTGACTGGTGTTTAGATGGTATTTGGCCCATGTCCTAGTCTTCAAAACGCTGATTGCCACGGTCCTGGCTCTTGAGGTCAATCTCCTCAAGAAACATAGACGTCAGCAGTCCCAAAGCACCCAAGCCCGCCATTGTGTAGAAGATCGTGCGAAAACATTTGAGGTAGACTCTCAGCACTTCATCAAGTATTCTCTGAGGAATGCTCAAGGACCTGAGTTCTTTGATGAAAGCGACGGCCTTGGATGCGTCCCCCAAAGGTGCTAGAGGCCCCGCAAGTTGCAACGAGCTTGAGGCGATAGTCTTTCCAAAGACAGTGTTGAATATTGCAGAGGCGATGGTCAACCCGATCAAACCTCCAAACATACGAATCGTGAGAAATTGCCCGATTGCAACGCCTGTATCATCGACATTCTTGACGCTGGCTTGCATCGGTAGAAGATTGAGTCGAAGAAGAGCAACACCTGTCCCCCATATTATAGGAAGTCCATAGAGCATCGATGAAGGCGAATTGAGATTTAGGATTGCCAGAATCCCGGTACCCAGAGCCAACAGGGCCCATGAGAGCCTCAGTAGCCAGGTGTAGCCTCCAAATAGTGGTACCATCATCATAGAGATTACTGCAATGAACACGCTGATGATAGACGTTGGTAACAGGAAGACAGCTGACTTGATCGGCGTTTCCAGATACACGGCTTGGAAAATCAGAGGTAGATACTGGAGTAACGAAACAAGGATGGCTCCGTGAATGAACCCTCCAAGCAATGTCATGTTGGCGGTGATGGAATGGAACAGCCGATGAGGCATGATTGGTGCTGCAGGCTTCGCTTCGTAAAAGACGAAAGCGACAAGCACCAAGACACCCAGAATCATTGGAACCAAGGTCTCCCATGCGGCCCATGGAAACAAGGAGCCAGCCCAACTTAGCGGCAACACAAAGACAGTGATGCCAGAGACAACGAGGCCCATTCCAACCCAGTCATGGCGTTCGATGTTGCTAGCAAGCGACGCGTCCATCGTGACAGGCCGTAACTTGAGAAAGAAGAACACCAAGGGTGTTCCAAACCCAAGAATGGGGAGATTGATCCATCCGATCCATCGCCAAGTGGCATACGTAGAGAACAATGCGCCCAAAGATGGCCCAAGAATGTTGCCTACTGCATTTGGGATGCCCATCAAACCTAGATATTTTGATCGTTCCTCGAGTGTTGTCATGTCGGCGAGGATAACCTGAATAAGAACATCGATACCACCGCCACCAAAGCCCTGGAGTACACGGCCCACGATTATCGTCTTCATGTTCTGAGCAACAGCAAAGGTGATTGATCCAATAAAGAATAGTCCAATGCAGACGTAGAGTGGCGGTTTTCGGCCGAACGCGTCGGATATGCTTGCCCATACAGGTTGCATCACAAGGCCGCATAGTGTATAGGAAAGATTGGCCCAAAAGGACTCTAGACTCGAGCCTCTGAGGTCATTGGCTATTGTCTGGCACACATGTCAGTACAAAAACGATTATGGGACGAGAATGAAGAATGAGGGTGATCTTACCGGTAATGCAATGCCAAGTGCTGTTGCATCTACTTGGAACACGAACAGTGTAGCAGACAAACCTGTGAAAGCCAATTTGAAGGCCAGAGACTTTTTCTGCTTTGGCTGCGTGCCGTCATCAACTTGTAACGCTTCCGCATCTTTCGATGATGAATTTTCCTTGGCGTTTTTTACTGTCTCAAGTTCAATGCCATGATTTTGCTGCACTGGAGTTGTAGAGATCTGCGGGTTGCTTATTCTGGCGTCTGATTGTTCCATTTTGAGCCCTTCACCGTATTATTCGAGCCATATCCAGTGTTTTTCTAGAGAACAACACTGATACCAGTTCGATTGCAAGAAGTGTCACGTGTTGTGATGAGGCCTCCTTGAACCTCTGCAAGGGGTTTAGCTGAGATTTCGAAGGATCGAAGGATCCATAATATCCGGCTAAAACGGAGAAGCAATTGATAAGATCTTTCGAGCACCATAGGATATGTATCCATACACTAGTCCCAGCTTACGCTGAGACCAATCGCACTGCCGCCATGGGAGACTCATGATTTTTGTTATGTTCATCTTATGCATATTGATCTGAAATTCTCTACTTCTCCAAGCGTCGGGCGCCGGAAATGGCAGGGTATGGCAGGCAAACACCCCAGTCGCTTTGTTCGCTAGTGCTTACGGCTCATTTCCTACAGTTCCGCCGAGTGTCCGAGTCGGGGAACCACGAAACACCGAACAATGGCCTCGCGAGATGCACTGGCTGTTCAGAAGAGAACAAGAAGCAGTGTTCCAAGGAGGAGGACAGGTTGCCAAACATGCCGGTCAGTAGACTTATCATTTTCTCCTACCATTCATTTTCACATTTGAGAAGAAGAGAGGAGACGAGTAACTAACATCCTGGCAGTAAAAGAAGGATAAAGTGTGATGAGAGCAAGCCGAGTTGCGCGAAATGTCTTCGATCTGGGTGGAAATGTGACTACGACGCTGCATCGGCCTCTTCCGAGAGTGAATCCAGCCCAACTACGATATCAGGATCATCAGCTCTCTTGCCCATCGCCCGCTACTCCATCCCATTTAAGATTCCCGGAAGCCAGAAAGACCGGAGACTGCTCCACTACTTCTGTGTCCAAGGTTCAGACGATATCTCTGGGTTTCTGGCATCGGAATTCTGGTCTCAAACTGTGCTGCAGGCTGGACACGAAGATCTAGTGGTGCGGCAGGCCCTGGTTGCAATGAGCTCGCTCCACCTAGACTACATATCGTCAAGTCCTGACAGAGCATCGGTAGCCAGTTGCGAAACTTTGAGTCTGTACGGAAAAGCTCTACGATCATTAGGGAAGCGGATAGCACAGCCTTCAGACGGCGCTACAAGGACTGCTTTGGTCTGCTGCATTTTGTTCTATTGCTGCGAAAGCGCCATCGGTGACCGCAATGCCGCACTCCAACATCTCAGCAACGGCCTCAAGCTCCTGGCGTCTGCTCAATATGAAAAGGTTGCCGACGAGTCCAAGGGCACCGAGAGCTTGACCACTATTTTCGAACGCCTGGACATGCAAGCCAGCTTCTTCGAAGACGACCGAATACCGATTCTTGCGTCACCAGAGTACAAATGTGAAGAGCCAGATCATGGTCTGTTGCCACCGCGGCAAGGCTTCTTCGGGCTGGAAGATGCTCAGCAACGACTGGTTAAACTTCAAGGATGGTTGTATCATTTTGTCAACAAGAACGCCGAATTCTATCAGGAAGCGAAGGAGTCACTAAGCTTAGACATTTTGGAAGAGAGGTCTTCTTTGGAACAGGGTTACAATGCCTGGATCGAAGGCATCAACGAATTCGAAAACAGAGATCGACACAATGCCCAAACCTTACACGGCATTCGAACACTTCTGGTTCACTTCCACGTTTGCCAAATGATATTACAATCAAAGTTCCCTCAAGATCATAGCGTGTTTGGTGCTTCGCCTAATCCAGCCGCTCATCACATACTCGATCTCGCTGAGACCTTACTCGAGCATACCATACAGGTCAACGCCTCTCCCAGTGCTACCAAGACTCCGCGGCGCAATTTCTCACTGGAAACCGGAGTCGTAGCTCCATTGTTCGCACTGGCAATCAAATGCTCAGACGATTCAGTGGCTACAAGAGCTGCTCAAATGCTTGCCTCATCACACAGAAGGGAGGGTCTATACGATGCTCAGACCATGTCACGTATCATTAATGAACTGAAAAGATCACGTGAGAGTGCCATGCAGATCAAAGAGCAAAATGGAGGTTGGATCGAAGATGTGATTCCACTAGAATACCATATACCTCATCAGTATGAAGGCGGTGGGATAGACAAGCTTCTTTGGTCTATGAGTCTTTGAGACCATTCACTTCGGGGACCCCTCATAAACGGAAACGCAAAATTAGATACTAGTGACTGAGAATTGCACATGGTTTCTTACCGTTTCATTGTCTTATTTGTTGGGCAGTAATCACAATTGGCTTCCTTGCTGTACGGCGTAGCAGGATGGTTGTAAACCCTAGTACGAAATGGGCGTAATCCGTTTGCTCGTAAGGCAGGAATAAGTTTCCGCCTTACATGGAGTCATGAATTTACAACTGGATCTCACTCGAAAATTAATCATTTTTGGTTCGCCTCTGGCTGTGGGTGAGATGCATGGTCCAATAAGGAGGGTCGTTGTGAAGGACCAAGGCTGCCTGAGAAGGCAGACACGTCTGGAGTCACCCCACGACTGGTATCAGCCCAAATGCGGGGAAAGTCTGGATGATTTCGCCTGTGACTTATGCACAGCCGAGCAACGTTCACATAATAAATGGATGGCAGGTCCGATATAAGATCGCTAAGCGCTTTCACCTACAGTTCATCTGAGACTCACTTGCGGATCGAATACCTCAAAGTTCATTTCGCGTAACTTTCATCATCAAACATTAGTCGTTGTTGAAATCAGTAATGGCAACTAACCCGGTCATCGGAGAGGATGGAGTCGCAATTATCGACGCCTGTACATATCACAGGAAGGAGTTCGACAGGGTCCTGATACGAACAAATGAGCGAAAGATCGATGCACCATTTCTGCTGTCTGCTCCGGGCAGCGCCTCATCGTCAAACCTCGGTATCCTGAGTCGGCTGCCAGAGGAATTAACTCTCATGATACTTCAAGGACTTGACATTCTCTCATATCTGCGTTTTCGACGCGTCAACAACCGTGCACGCAGCATAACGACAGCATCGCGCGAGTACAAAACTGTGGTCAAGCATGGACTTCAGGGACTGAAACCGCTGCTAAAGGCAGAGCTAGGTCATGCTTTTACCATTTCCCATTTCTATCGGGCGCTCGTCAGCAACAAGTGTGAGATCTGCGGAAAGTTTGCAACGTTCCTATATCTTATTACTTGTCAGCGATGCTGCTTTACTTGCCTACAAATCTCTATCGACCTGCACGTTCTCCCTATCCCGGTACCCAAAGTGTTTGCGAAAGCAGTGCACAGCTCAAGCAAGGAGATTGAAAAGATTTGTGGACCTAAACTACGAGTGGTCTACGGAAAATACTCTCTACAGCCGTGGCCTAGCGTCAAGAGACCCAGATACCTCGTACAAGCCAAGCCTGTCATCGAAAAGCTCAGATCTCTTGATTCTTCACGAGTGATCCCAGCGTCGGCACTATCGCATCAACCGCAAGATCAATCGCACGACGAAATAAGACATGACTTTTGCTACCGGTATATGGCTGCTACCGCGTTTCCGTGGTATGATTTGAGTGATGACAGGGTGGAAACAGGGATGAATTGCAAAGGATGCCAGTTCCGCGTTGAAGAGTATGAACGCGCGATCAGAGGTCTTGACCCTCCATGGGGTTTTAATGATAGGGATCGGGTGTACTCGCGGGAGGAGTTCTTGTGTCATTTCAGATCGTGTGCGCATGCCCAGGAAGTATGGGCTGATACACAAGTGAACCGACGGGCGCCAGAATCGGACTTCACTCTCCAGGGCGGGATTTTGCTTCGTTATGAACCCAGACATGAACTCCATTGACTTCAATTATGACTAATGGCGAGGGTCTCGGGACAGCTTGTGGGATTTGCCCCATCATTCTTGCTATCTGCACAAGTATTGCAGTGGGAATAGCCATTCTATAGGAATCATTATATGTCAAAGGAACCGGTCAAATAGTTTAGTAATTGGAACTCGAAACTTCAATTCTTCAATCATACAGAGTGGGATCCAAAAATATACAACAACGTTGCAACTACCAAGTCTTACCGAGAGCTTATATCCTAAACTACATGCGTGCCTTCGTCCATAGTATATATGCAACCATTCAGGAGTTCTTGAGTGCCTCGTGGATCTCGCTCTTATATCTGGCATTAATAGCGCGCCGGTTAAGTTTCTGAGTAGCAGTGACAAGGCCCTGTGTAGTTAAGTCAGCAAGATTCACGTGCCGGAATTTGGGTGAACCTACGCTTGCTGGAGTCCATTCTTCTGGTGTTATCACTATACCAGCAACAATCTCGGCACTTGATAGACCGCCCCGTTTCCCAGCTGCCTGCAAATCCTTGAGCAAAACCTCTTGAATCCTAGGATCACTGTGCATGCTATGCTCATCAATATCCATCTCGCGAGCCATGTGGATAAGAGAGGTCTCGTTGGGCATCACGACAGCAATAGGTCGGGAGTGGTCAGAGTCGGCATAAACCATGACGTTCATAATGCCCTGCACACCCCGATAGATCGCCTCCAGCTTCTCTAGGGCAACATACTCGCCACTGAGTAACTTGACCAGGTTCTTGATGCGGTCGATCACGCGAAGATGACCATCGGTATCGAACTCGCCAACATCTCCAGTTTTGAACCAACCATCTTCAGTAAAGCCTCTCTTGGTTTCTTCCTCGTTCTCATAGTATCCTAGCATAACGGGCCCGCCCTTGATCAATATCTCACCTTGGGGTATCTTCGTATCGGCAGAGTAGCCGAATTCCGGGACAGATACCAACTTGACCTCGATGGATCCCGGGATTGTACCTATCGAATGCAGGGTAAACTCAAGGGGGGATCCTAATGATCCGTTTGCACAGGTTTCAGTGAGACCATAACCCGTGAACATGGGAGCAAGAACGAGGGACAGGAAGTGTTTGGTCGACAGAGAGATGGCGCTTCTGCCGTTGAAAAGGAAGCGGATTCTGCCGCCAGTCATCTCTCGAACCTTGCCAAAGACGATGTTGTCAAGCAAACAAGCGCCAGGTAGCTTGTGCTTAACCATGAAGCTCTTGTATGCAAAGGCGCGCCAGAACAAGGTCCGTAGAAGCACGCTTGCGTTGAGTCGAGCCATGACACCTTTTCTAATAGTCTCGTACACTTGTGGAACACCGGGCATAATTGTAGGGGCCAGTTCACGCATATCTCCAGCGCAATTTCTCACAGACGTATCGGAAAGGGTTCGTGGATTGCCATAGCCAATGGCGCCGCCAAAATAGTAACCGAGATTTTCGAGGGCCATTTCCAAGACATGAGCAAGCGGAAGATATGCAAGCAAGACGTCGTTATGGGTGACGCAGTCGGAGACGCAAGTGTAGAGACCGGCAACTAGAATGTACATTAGCACCGACTATCGAGAAGGAAATGGAGGTGATATTACTGCCTGCAATGAGATTGCGGTGCGCAATGCGCACGCCTTTTGGAACGCCCCCAGATCCGGAAGTGTACATGACACAATACAGGTCATCGGGTTCAGGATAAACAGGATCTACCATTTCTCTCTGGCCAGCCTTGCAAAGGTCATCGAAGCTTATCACTTTGCTCTTTGGATGTGAGGTCTTGAAATCTTCGAGAAGTTCCGACCCGCCGAAGATGGATGCTTCATTCACGATCAAAGTGTGAACCTTTGACTTTTTGAGAGGCTCTGAAGCAGTTTTGAGCAGATATGGGTCGATATACATGACCTCAGCTTGAGTTTGGATGAGACTGTGTTCAAGGCCACTCGATCCAAAAGAGTCGTAAGCTGTGATGATTGACATGGATTGGGTAGCACAAGCATGCGACATAGCGATCCATTGCGCACTAAGTCGAGCTGGTCAGACTGTGATCAAAACGCTCTGTAGATGATGTTCATACCTCGTGGACCCGAACAGAAATACTTTATCACCTCGTCCAAGTCCCAACTTTCGTAGGCCTGAGCCGACTTCAAGACAGTGCTTTTCATACTGCTTGTACGTCAAGAAAGAATAACCTGATAACTCAAAGTATGTCCATTCCTTTTCCACCTTCTGAACCTTGCCGTCTACTTTATTGTCGAACTGATATGTTCCTTTGTGGAGCTGAATTAGCTTTCTAGAACCAACAGCATTGCTATCAGGGAACATTCGTGCGCTGCGGCGAATGATGTCGAAAACAGTGCGAACATCTTCTGATGGGCGTTCAATCAGGCCATCGCGAGCCCTTGGGTGTCGTCGGGGAATAGTTTCATTCGCTTTCTTCTCGTATCCAGGCGATTCTATGGTGAAAGGTGGTTTGAACACCTGATATAAAGGCGTGATGCCTGAGGTATGCGCCATTCTATGGTGGTGTTACTAGAAGGATGTAGGTACAAAAGGCGTTATTGGAGATGATTGCAGAAGTCGGACAAGCCTTTAGTGCTGGGAGGCGAATGTGTCGTAAGACGTGAGACCTGAGAACGTTGACGTTGGGACCGTTGGCTCTATAATGTAGGCAACTCACAGTCATCAGCACCCAACAAAATTATCCCCTAACATTTTGTTGGTAGCTTACCCCTGCTAGGTCCTCTCTGCCAGAATAAGCTCTCAGCCACAAGTCTTAACTATAAATAACACTTCAAGCCCATAACTTGGACATTAATACCACAATAATATAGAGTCTATTCTGCCTGGAAGGGGAAAAAAAGCTAATGTGTTATTTTTACCGAGACGCCGAGATCTATCTGACCGAGTGGCAGAAGTCGATGGCATCATCAATCAATACCACAATAATTAACTAATAGCTACAGCATAAAGCTAATATTATAAGAACCTAAATAATGACTCCTTGGCTGGCCTTGGAGGCGTATAATTGATTGATGATGCCGTCGACTTCTGCCACTCGGTCTGATCCTGTCTTACTCTCCACTCTGACGTGGGACCTTTGGCCAACCTGCAACGCGTTGTCAATGCTGTTGTCGCTCATCGACGCGTAAGTCTCCATTGTTTTCTGTGAGTGTCACACATATGACATGGTTAAGCCAGGTCAGGTGCCACGTCTGACGCGCTGACACAGTCAATCATCCACCCAACCAATTGCTTGACGGGTCGAGTCACAGCACTTAGCGATGCAATAATAAGCTGACTGCCGGCTGTTTGGATCACCGAACTCCTTCGACCATGATTCGTTGCCAGTACCTTCAAGTTATCCTGTTGGTTTTGCTTATCGACAAGAAAGGCTGCCAAGTATGGGCAAGCCGGAAGATGCGCTTTGACGACAGAGTGTTGGCCGATATGGCTAAAAGTCGTTGTCTCAAAAGGGCATAAGTAAGCATAAAAGCGGTTACGATGACATCTGGATCCAATGGATTCAGGCTGCTGGACAGCTGTATTATGCGGGAGCTGTTCCATCTGACACAATCTGTCAGCCAGTCACATTTAGTATACCATGCTTAAATCCTTATTCTGCCCGCTCTCAACAACGATGACTCAGCCCTTGGGCAATCGGGACAATAAACTCGAGTCCAAAGCGCGGAAAATCATTGCTAGCTTGCAGCGCTTTGAGTTCGGCCTGCTGTTCAGTCCCTGTAAACATATGAAACCTTCAAAGGAGCCCAACTCAAGAGATCTCTCTAGAATCTTCCCATGAGTGCATTTATTTCTATGGCCTATCCTGAATCAGAGTTTAGATACAGGTGTTTTCCATCGCTGATCATGTCTCGACGGCAGCCTTGAAATCATCGTGCCATCTTTGAAACGAATCCCGGGAGCCATCGTAGACTGTATACTTGATGATGAACGCTGCGAGCCCACCATAAGTCTCCCAGCCGATATACTCAGTCACCTTCTCACCACTCATCGGGTCGATAGATTCCATAAAGCTCATGAATGCGCTCGTTGTGGCTCGAGAAGAAAGGCATGCCGATGTATCGCTATGTGTCCCGATATCCTAGCCTTCCAACATCAGTCTCAAAGCGCTCTACTCTGTCAACAGTTTCCGCCGCTGTATTTGTCCGCTGCTTCGAGTTCTTGCTCATATGGACATCAACTGTGGAATCTACCACTGTATACAGGTGGCCAGGGCGAGAAATGAGTTGATGTAGCTCCGAGTCATTTGTAGTCTGATCAGTGATCGGGGGGCTTTTGTCAAGGTCCCACGAGGGGTGAAGACGTTCCAGTATGGCCAGGTATTGGTATCGATCAGCTTTTCAAGGCTTTTTAGTACTGGGGCATTGACCATGACAGAATAGCTAATTGAAAATGCAGACAAGGCGTCGATCCTGTGGACTGGGGTAGGGACAGGAGGGCCAAGAACATCAGGCTGCCCTTTTGTGATTGTATAATTAGAAAACGACATCATGACAGGATGGAAGGAGAGAGATAGATTCAGTAAGCTAAATGAAGAGAAGGAGTTTGCCAATACGTATGAGTTAAAAAAAAGATACTAATCAAGCTAGTTTAACTAAACAAATAAATACTAAATATATTCTCAGCATACTCAAACTCATGGTTCTATAGAAAAAGGACATTGATGAATAGCGAACTCAAGAACAAATTACCAAGATCCACAACCTCAGTTCTCTTGCTGAAGATCCCGGTTCGGATGGGTCTACCTATCCTAACCCGCCGTCAACTCCGCCATCATACAAGAACCCCCCAACCGCCTTTACCTACGAATCTTATATCCCATACTTTCTTCACATATCCCAGCACATCGCCCAATTCGACCCTTCCAAAGGGCGTCTCCTCCGCAGTATATCGACCCCACCATCGCCAACAACATACAGCATACCAAAAGACACGGAGAAAACCGAGTCGCAGCGTCTTGTAGCGCTAGCAATGCTATACGCTACGGTGCAGGTATAGCATCAGGTGCCGGCCAGTGTTGCAGGGAGAACCGGAGATGTGAATGAGCAGCATAGACAGGAGTGCGGTGCTAGATTTACAGGGGCTAAGAGGCAGGAGGCTGTTGAGCAGGCGCTCCTGGCAGTGCTTGTGGAGAGACATAATGGGCAAGAAAGTATTCAGGTTCCGGCTATATCTCAGAGTTTGATCAACGGTGCAGGATATGACAGGACTTGAGGCGTCAAGTCGGAGAGCATTTACATAATTGAGATATCTGAACTAGACAGACTACTGAGGGCTTCATGCTTGCACAAGATGAGGCTACAAGACCTTGACTTGAGCAGACTCGGTCTCCCAATTGAATTAGTCAGAACGTAGCCAACAGTTAGTCACCTCTCCTTCAGGTCTAGAAATTAAGGCTGTTAAAACCATCTCTCATATGCCCGTCTACCGTGCGTGGCAGATCATTGAGCAAGCCCGGTATGCCCAGTTCAATTTAAATTAATTATACATTGCATGTTGTGAGTACTCGGTGCAAGTGCAAGGGCCATGCCTCAGTTCAATTGATTCCTCAGGCATGTAACGGTTGGTTGGTTGATGGCTGAGAACAAAGAAAAGTATCCAACCTCAACAGCTTCTTCCTTTCAACCTCCTCTCTGATACTCGAGAGAATATTCTCCATTGGTTCTATCGTCTCTCCTCAATTTGCATCACTATGCTTCCACCACGCAATCTCCGATCACGCACTGTCCCTTCAACACCAACTGCACCCCGTCATCGGCCGTCGCGGCCGTCACGATATTCATCAGACCTGCCTTCACCAGATCTTCATGAAAATGGAGAATTCACCCTTGTTCGTCTTCGGCTTCATCCACATCCTCAACTCGCCCCTCATCAACAAAGCGCAAGAGTCGGTCTTTGTCTGCACAATGAATATTGGGCATCTCAAGGCTTGCGCGATGGAACATTTCATTTTCATCGTACTGATCATATCTCACATCATGGACGACCTCCATTCACGCAAGCGACGGCACCAACTACACCGAACTATATTGTTGAGTGTAAGGACACTAATTTGTGGGTTTTGGATGATGAGGGTGAGGATGAGCATCATGCTCCTGCCCCTCCCCCCTAACCAGTCCTGTTGTCTCGTCTTCCTGCGATTTGTAATAATAGATTCACTGGCTTTATCCTATACGGCCTTGCCTTCTACACCATCACTGTGGGATTATTCCTAGTCTTCAGGCCTTTACTATATCAACCACCAGGGCCTCTCCCAGAAAGCACCACTGTCCAAGCACCTTTCGTCCGCAGTGTTCTCCCAGTGATTGATCATTATCAACACATTTGTCTTCAATACGCAACTCTCCCACGACAGTACATCATCAAGGAAACGATACCGTTTACAGTTCTAGATGGTTCCACGACAACACTTTTTGACGCTTGCTCCGCAATGGTTCAGATCGGGGGGGTTCTGGGATGAGCAGGATGGCCTGACAGAGGAGCCCTGGGAATACTGGTGGTATCGGCACGAACATCAGCGCAAACACAAGGATTCGCCGGTTCCAGATGCTGCCATTGACATACAGAATCTGTGTCACGGGGCTCGCGCTCGTGTTCGTGATGTTGCTACATCCTTCCGCCGTATTGTAAGAACGATCGCCATTTCCATTCCCAGGGATGCGCAGACTGTCTTTCTCGATGTTGCCACGCCAATTGGAGTTTCATATCTTCACGACTCATCACCACCTTGTAATTCAAAACGAGCATACAATGGGACAATGAAAAAGTGCGAACCTATGCCAGTCAGCTGGCTGGATGAATTCAGAACACATGTTGAATCCTTTGGTCTCAACGTGTCGGCAAACGATCTCCTCAAGGATATTGCGCGGCTCCAAGAGTCGTTGAAATTGGCCTTTGACGATTTGTCATTTATCGTAAAGATCGCCAAGACTCATGTTCCTCCGACACCAAAATGGTCTTGGTTTAAGCTCGGCCAAGATCGTCCACCCAGCCTGCATTTTACTACTATAGAGCCAATCAGACAAATGCAGGATAACCTTACCCAGATAGCTTCCAGCGTCGACTTATTATTCAATCTTCTCACGGCAATCCTTAGCCAAGAAGCCGAAATGCTGCCCTGGCTGACTTCACTGCTCGCCCATGCCCCCGACCTCGAATCTCGGTATGAGATGCCTGGAAGTTCATCCACCGGAACAACTAACCCCTGGGAGATTTGGCGACCAAAAGATGAACTCGAAACATATGGACAGTGGTGTGTATACCCAGGGTGTCCCAAGGCCCGCCAAAGTGGAGATAATGTCCTTGTGAAGATATATCTTCCTAATGCAGAGGCTGCGTTTACGACCATGTTTGGGTCTCTGAAGCTTATAAATGGGCTCGCCAAGGATATGAGCCAGTATATGGCGCGTTGGAGTGATGAGAGGTGGGAGAAGGCATGATGATTATTTAAGTTAGAATTAGTCTTGGAGTTTAGTAATGTATTATCTTCTATATTGCTTATGGTTTAGTTA
>NW_023501691.1:0-51441 GCF_013396195.1 Fusarium tjaetaba | reverse complement strand
GGTTGAGTATGTACTTAGTAGAATATGGGACGGGACAATACAGGGGCCTTGTGGATATAAACTCGAGCCTTGCCCAACCCGTTCTCAACAAGGAAGAAGAGAAGACGGAGCGCGGTTGATAGTGTCTCACTTTGATACACATCACGTTTAACATTCTTTCATTTTTCTTTCTCTTCTTCAATTTCTATACCACTTCACACTCCTTTTCTTCAACATCAATCATTCATTCATCGCCATGATGAAGTCTCGACGAACTCAACGATCCAAGTCTCTCCCTAACAATCAATCACACAAGAGATCATTCTTTTCTATCATTTCTCGCCGGCTTTCTCTTAGTTCCAGACGACGCGCCAACTCTGTTCGCTTGTATGATGACAGTGAAGATGATGACACCGTCCAAGTGATTCCCCAAGAGGTACGGAATAAGCCCCCAGTTCCCCTTTCAATGCTCCTTTCTCACATATCTTCATAGATTCAGCCACCGACACAATCTCGCTTTTCTAGACGAGCCTCCCGCTTCTGGTCTACCTCAGCTGCCAACCAATTCGATGGTGATGACTCTTCACCTCAATCGCCCACATATCCCCCCTATGGGGGCGCTTATGTCCCCCGACACGCCGCAAGCGACTTCTCTAAGACAGCTTCCAACCGCCTCACCATGATGGCAGAGGCAGATGAGACAACCCTTTGCTCATACAACCTTCGCACCAACAGGACCACCAGAAGCTTCGGCACAGACGATGAGCTTGACGTGGACCATCGGGAACGAGCCCTCAATGCTCTGACTGCCAGACGTAGTATCGCTCTCTCGAGCGAATCGAGCAGCGAGAGCACCAACGACTATACCCTTTTCTTGGCCGACGCTGCAACTGGCCCGGATGCCCGACGACGAAGGTCTGCTGCTGCATGGGCTGAGCTCGAGCACAGAGCAACGGCTACCAGTCGAAGGACTAGCGGCACGGATTTCCTCATGGGTCGACAGATGCGCAGGCAGAGTAGTTACCTGGGCTTGCCTGGCAGTGCATATGACTCTTCCAGGCCAGCAAGCTCAGTTGCTGTGAGCATCACCGAGTATATCAGACCAGCACAGACCGGCAGGGTTTGGTGATGGCTCTGTTCCCAGAGTACAGAAACCAAGTATGAGATGTGACATATGACTGGGTGGAAATCTTCGTTAGGCGTTCTTGGGCAGGCGTTATATGCATATTCAGAGTGTAAATCTGGCCAGGGTTATCCAGGTGAAACCCAAATGTCTTTTGACCACAAACGCGACTGCGTACACTTAAGATCAAAATAAACCACATTCCCTTTTGATCAGTCAGTTCGTGACTCGGCCTAGTTCAAACGGCCAAATATCGGTATACGTTGTGCATGTATCCACGACCTAGAGAAGTCTTCAGTGAGTCGGGCCACGGATGCAATGTGGTATTGATAAATGCCACAGCCCTATATATATGAAACCAATTGCCTCAAACGCCAATTTTGTCATGGCGATATTTGCGATATCGCGGGACACATGATTCGTCTCATGCCTTCATGCAAGAAGCTCTGCCATCCCATTATACACAAATGAATATCCAACCATGGTCAGATGCACCATACCGTAGTTAAACAGGCTGGTCTGTAGCAAATGCAGACCAGTATAATATTCCAAGGCTACAAGTGCCCACTCGCTCCGTAACTCCTCTCATACCATCATGCACCGACGGTGAACAGCTCTCGACACCCTCGTTAACCTGACTCTCACAAGGGTATAATGTGACAAATCGCGAGGTCCAAACGCGGCACGAAGATACCTGGAAAAACAGACCCTTATGTGGTAAGGCAACACGAATGAGCGGCGCCTATTATGACCACACATAATATCAACCCCTTATGACTGCATGACTCCCGCGACAGCCCGTCTTGGAATCAAAATCTCCTCATCATCAGAGCTGTCGGCTGCCTCCACGCTCGCCTTATCCAGCATCCTTTCTATATCTTCATCTCTCAGTGGTTTTCTTGTTTTCCCGCTCCCTAGCCCGATACCACTTGGCAGCGAGAGCGTCCCTCTCAACTGACTTCGGCTACCAATGGTTCGCCTTCTAGGTGCTGCCCTGTTCTGTGCAGCATAATGTTGCTGTGGTGAGTCCAGGTCCATTGGCGACCCAGGTGGTGGGGCCATGGGTGATTTATCATAAGGAGCTTTTCGCGTTTGCTGAGGTTGCCGCTGTGATGTGGGAAGCGGTTTTCTCGGCCCTGAAGGCAACGCGTGTCGTGGAGGAGGAGGTCGAGCCATACCAGCATTGGGTCCTGGGGATCCTGTAGGAGAGAAAGCGTGCTTCAGATTGGCAGAGTTGCCTGGACTACTCATGAACAACAAAGTTTCAATAGCATCTTGTTCCCTAACATTTTGATGCGGTGACATGAGAACTGGGTCGCCCATGACGCGTGATTTGGGTCCATGTGGCACAGCTGGGGGTTGACCAGGCGTGTGAGGTGAAGCGGAATGAGAATGTGTCAACATATTCGGAGTTCGATTGGGGTGGGAGTTGCGGCGTGGATTCGCATGGGAGTTGGGCACGGGAACTGAAGGCCGGATGGGTGCTGGGGGCGCGAGTGCAGGCTTATTCCACGCTGAACTTGGAGGTGTATTTGATTTTCGACGTTGGCTAGCAGAGCCGTATGGATGTGGTAGAGGAGCTGACGAAGATGGTGGCTTGCTCATGGGTATTCGAGGGCTTGCCGAGGAACCCTGTCGGTTATGTATTGTGGTCGATGTGCTTGAGACTGGAGATGCAGCTTGGGACGCCATATTCTCTACCTCTTCAAGTGAGTTTGACTGCCAACCCTTATTGACCTTGATCATGGCATACGACAGACGCGTCTTTAACTCGTTGGACAACTAGAGCAAGCGTGTTAGTCGTGGCTTCACAAGCAATTGAGCACGTCCTTGAACGGAGACGCGGTTCTCGGGAGATCGCCTTCGACATACCTCTCCAATATGGCCACCTGCTGCCGATGTCCTGCTCACACCGCTTGGGTTTCTTGAATGGCCCTTTACGGGACTTTGGCTATCCGTCCGGCTTTTAACCTCTCCATCGGCCATTCGCTTCCGTGAATTTGTGGGATCTGTTGCGATTCTGTGTTGAGCTGCAGCAATCTCCGACAGTTGCAGCAACTGGCTGTCCTGACTTGATGGACCAGGTGCGCAGTTGCTAGCATCGCTGGCTGGGGGTGTGAATGCGGGATCTGTAGAAGTGGTCATGGTGGTCTCTTGCGAATCGGTGTTTGAGTGAGGATGGCTCTGTGTAGAGCCATCGTCGCGGTCGATGGAGGATTTGCGCTGCATTTTGGCGATAGCTGCGACAACGACGGCATGGGCGGTTGTAGTTCCCGCTGTTGAATCAACAGCAATATCGCTGGCAGGCACAGGCGTAGGCGTTATCGATGCAATCGGGTTTGAGTGGGAGGCTCGCGAGAGCGCGTCGGCCTGGGGTGGTACCGCGAAATCCCCACCTTGTCGCGCTCCCGTAACCGTCGCTGGTACTGTCTCAGTGGGAGCGTCCAGTCGGGTATCTGCCGTCTTGAACGGGGGAGGAGGCGCAATGCGATTGTTATCCAGCGCAATTTCAACCAGAGGCTGATTCGGACTCATGACAGGAATAGGAAGCCTCCAGGTTTGGAGTTGTGAACGTTGTTAGGGCGAAGATAAAGTCCAGTCGCTGAAGAGGGACCACAATTGGAGGGATTCCAGAACGTATAAGCCTAGCACGTAGATCCGCTGTACAAGTGAACTCTCACTTTTAGTTAACTTATTAGCTCTTAGGTGCTGGAGAGTGCAGACCGACAACTGAAGTGGAGGGCGACGGACACGTTAGAGGGCCCCAGAGAGAATGGTCTAGGGTCTAGACAGATGCTGAGACTGACCACGCGGCGGGAAGTCCGGGCCACCAAGGGAGCTAGGGAATAATTGGGTTTTGACGATTTGATACGATATCCAATGTTGTCTTGTTTATTTACGATTATTTGATATGGAGCCGTAATTTGATGGATTTGAAAGTGAAGAAGGGAAAATTTAGCAAGAAGCTCGAAAAAGACAGATATAAGCTGCAGTGAGTCAACTGAATTAGGTTGCCATTTTACACCTGCCTACACTGGTGTTTGTGGTTTGGCATGGTCTCAACGCGGTCTGATACGCGACTTGACTTGACTCGAACACAGAAAATACCTTAAAATGTGCGCCTGCATGGGGACCCGACAAGCCAAGCCCAGACCCGAAATCTGCTAAAGATACACTAAGCTTTAGTGGCTGCAGGGTTGTCCTCGGGCAGCTTGCAGGGCGTTCATCCGCTGAAGTTACAGCACTGACTTTCCCATCTCGTCAGTTACACAAGCCAGTCGGGTCGCGTGCTGGAATAATGTGAGAACAGAAGAAATACGATGATGATTCCTGTAGGCACTGGAGCATTTGAGTACTTCAACGGTGCGATGGCAAAAACGAGAGGGTCATGATCTGAGGTGTCCATTAAAGACCTCATTCCCACTCATGCACCTCGAAAATACAAAAAAGCCGCGTGGCGCTGCAAGGTTTTGGGAGGACTTTTGAGAAACGATGGGATAATGAGCTTGCGCAACGCGCGTAGGCATCAGTGAAAACACTCACGACATGATTGTTGGAGTAGAACAGCACATGACACTGTAGCAAATCACTTTTCGACATCATACCTCAGCTTGAATGCAGACGAACGAGTACGACAGCAATGACCTCACCCCTGTAATCCCAACTTCGCCTGTCCCCCTCATTCAATGGGACCCCATGACACGCTTGGGCCAGCCAGAGACGTTGATGACGCGAGATCACGTGGCAATAGTAGAGCATCATGGTTGTGTGTGGACTGTCCTCAGGGACCAAAAACACCAGACCTCAATACAGGGTATCAAAATAAACATCACAAAAGGCATCCTAAATTTATCCTAAATTTCCATCAAGTTACCCGAGTCTTTCTGTCACTTAAGATAGAGGTCCCGAGCTTTTTTCCCCCTCCCTACCTAGGTAGACTGTGTAGTAAACATTGTCTACTTGCAACGAGAGGGACCGACTGGGATGGCATCGATGGGAGAATGTCTGGTTTTTAGGCCTCTCATGCCAGTTATGATCCTTACTGTAATCTGGTAGATCAGCTTTTGCACTGCAAGTCTATCATGATATGGAAAATGTCTATCTTCCCCAGAGATAAGTTTCATCATGGCCACCCAATCACCCACAAGCTGGCTCATCACTTCTATCATGCCCTTGAACGCCTCCATCCAGAATCACTTCCTCGTTGTTATTCAGATCATGCTGAACCCTCTGCCATCCCTTCTTCTTTCTCGACTCTCTTCCCTCAACCTCCGCACCCTTGCCCTTTGCATCAAACACAGGCTTGATCAACGCTCCCAGTAGAGGATTGCCGCTGAATGCTCCGCCGCCTCTTCCACTGTTCTTGTTCGCCGATGTCTCCTCAAGTACGCCCTTGTCGACAGGGTCCTCGTCGGACTCAGGAGTCACAGGTCTTTCAACTGCTGCCATCTTGCGAACAACCTTGCCGCCAACCACGTCAATGCTCACAACCTGCTTTCGCTTCTCATAGTCTGGCCGCGCGTTCCACTCCATTTCTCGCAGGACTTTCTGCTGGCGTTTCAATTCTCTTGCTCTCTCCTCAGGAGTTGCCCACATGCTGCCTGTCCCTGTAAGCGCTCCACCAACATCAAAGTCAGCAGCCTCATCGCGGACTGTCGTTCGCCTGGCATTTTGTGCTTGAAAATTGAGAAGCTTGTCACGATGCGCACGAGCCTTGGCTTCAGCATCGCTTAGTGAAGGGCCGTCGTTACCGCGTGGTTGAGTAAACGGCGCTGGGGTTTTGGCAATGTCAGCACGGCGATTGGCGTCTCGGTTAGCTGCCATTCGCTCACGGCCTCGCTCATCCTTGAGCTCCCGGACCATGGCTTGGACATCGTCTGGTGTCAACAGAGGGCTGCCGCAGAATGTGCAAGGCCCGAGACCTTCCTTCATGCATATTACCTTGCCGCATGAGAGACAATTTGGCGCAGCGCCTTGAAGCGGGTGACGTGTAGCGACACAATTGCACTTCCTAGGCTTGGAATTCTCCAGTGTAGGATTTGTTGAGATTTCCAGCGCCCTGATAGCAGCGTCGAGATCAGAAATAGCAGTCGAAGCTCCAGCCATTGGCATGCCTCCAGCTATAGATATCTTTGTGCTTGTAGCTGGCTTTGGCGTAGAACTTCGTGATACAGGTGTAGATTTGGGTTTAGGTTTCGATGGTCCTTCCCCAATCAGATAACCAGCTGAAGCATGCTGCTTAGGCGGAGGCTTTGCGACAGGCTTGGGGTCTGGTTTCGGCGTGTTCGATCGGGATGCATTGTTACTGCTGGGTGCGCTCGAACGCTGAGGGATGTAGTCAAGGCTCAGATCCTTTTTGCTGTAAGTTGTACCCGCAGGTGCAGCATAGTCGTTGACTTGTCTTGCCTGCGGTGTGTGGATATTTGCCTTCTTCTTTTTTGGTTGCCGTTTCGTCTTGGGTACGGCGTCGATATTCTGTGATTCGGGTTCAGGCGGTGCAGCGGCATTGGAGTACGATGAGGTCCCAGGCGCTGAAGTTTGCCGTCGGGCGTTAAACGACGATATAAACTCTATGGCCTGTGGAGAGTCTCCTAGGAGGTTTCCAAAATGCTCTGCAGCTTCTGTTGTGGAGAGAGTCGAGGCATAATCTAGTACTTGCTTAAGCTCCTCGTCGGGAAGCGGTAACAGCTGCGACAGCTGCGCGATCGACATGGCTCGTTGTTCTCGTGGGAAAAGAGGTTCCTGAAAGCTTTCCGTGTGTTCAACGTGGCTGAGCGACTGGCTTCTTTTCGCTGACAGTAAAGAATGAATGTTGTTAAAAATGGAATGTTGACGTCGTTAAAGAAGATAGCTTGAAGCTCCCCCACCAAACTTCGTAGCCCCTCCTCCAAGGGTTTACTGGTAGGAGCGTTCTGTTTGCTGACTCACACGCCGACTTTTGCCTTTCAGTCCCTCCATATTGACGGAGTTTCCATTGCATCACAAGCCAACCGCTCGCCCCTTTGGCATCTGTCTTTGATCCATTCTGTGCCTTGAGAATTAACTTTTCTTTCGGTCAACTTTGACGGGCTGAATCAGCTAAGAAATAATTTCACCATGAATGCAACAGGGTATTTGTGGTTGGCTCTTTTGTTGTATGCCGTACACGTGCAGCTGTTTTATGTTTCTTTCCGAGGCACCCGTAGAAATCTGATATGAGCCATCATGTGGTTCTGCAAGCGTAAAGCCATTGATCCGCTTTATGCTGGATGTTCACGGGGCATGGATCCATAAGTCCAGCAATTCGGTGTAAGTCGAAGGAAGCTTCTTACATTGTCGGATGAATGGATAAGTGAATGATGTCGAAGCGAGCCAACCAGACAGCCAGGATGCTCAACTAATGTAGTCTCAGTTTGCTTGATTTACTGACATATTCCACCTAAGATCTAATGATCAGATGGCCTAGACAAAGTGGTTTTCAGCGCAATACCTTAGGGCTCTTATATTTACTCAGAGCATATATGAGCCATCAGATATTTTAACGTCGAGAGATTCAATAGAGGATCATAGCATGTACTTCATCACTTAGACGTTCTTGTCTGGTCTCCCGTGTCTTCTCAAAATCGAAATTCCGAGCCTCCTCCGCTCCGGCCCCTCAGCTCGATACGCTAAACCCGAAATGGCATAATATGCCTTGAATTGCGTCGCACTGGAGCTTCCCCATCCTCCTCCTTCCGGGTCTCCCTCCCCGTATTTAAAGTGCTCATCGCCAACCTCTTCTTCTTTCCACCCGCATCCCGTCCTTTTTTACCCTTTTCTCCAATTGAAGAGTTAATCAATCGCAAAAATGTTCGCCGCTTCTCGTATCCAGCGCCGTGCTTTCTCGGCCACCGCCCGTGACGTAAGTTAATGCCCTCACTCATGAGCGCACTGATTTGTGTCTTTTGTGGTTTTTTTCCTCTTCACCGACCGACACCGGCCCGGCTGTTGAGAAGCCATCATGAGATTAGATTTGAGCTCCAGAGCAGCTAAAGCCGTTTAAATGCTCCCATCGAGTACTGACATGCCTTCTATAGCTCTCCAAGGTCACCGTTCTCGGTGCTGCCGGTGGCATTGGCCAGCCCCTCTCTCTTCTCCTCAAGATGAACCCCCGCGTCACTGACCTCGCTCTCTACGATATCCGTGGCGGACCCGGTACGTAACGACATCACTAGATTCTCTCGGTCGAGGTCGAAAGCAATTGCGAATTGGCATAAATGAGAATCGAGCGACGGTCATGCTGATCATGCTCGCTGTAACTCAATTAGCCTTTGTTGCCACCTTGCCAAATCTGGACCGCCAGCTAACAAGTGAAATGCAGGTGTTGCTGCTGACATCTCCCACGTCAACACCAAGTCCACCGTCAAGGGCTACGAGCCCAACGCTGCCGGTCTCAAGGAGGCTCTCTCCGGTGCCGAGGTTGTCCTCATCCCCGCTGGTGTTCCCCGCAAGCCCGGTATGACCCGTGACGATCTCTTCAACACCAACGCCTCCATCGTCCGCGATCTCGCCAAGGCCGCCGCTCAGGCTGCTCCCAAGGCCAAGCTCCTGATCATCTCCAACCCCGTCAACTCTACCGTCCCCATCGTCAAGGAGGTTTTCAAGGCCGAGGGTGTCTACAACCCCAAGACCCTCTTCGGTGTCACCACCCTCGATGTTGTCCGTGCCTCCCGATTCGTTTCCGAGATCAAGGGCACCGACCCCAAGGACGAGAACATCACCGTTGTCGGAGGCCACTCCGGTGTCACCATCGTCCCTCTCTTCTCTCAGTCCAACCACCCCGACCTCTCTTCCAACGCTGAGCTCGTCAAGCGTGTCCAGTTCGGTGGTGATGAGGTTGTCAAGGCCAAGGATGGTGCTGGCTCTGCCACTCTTTCCATGGCCATGGCTGGTGCCCGCATGGCCGACTCCATCCTCCGCGCTGTCCAGGGCGAGAAGGGTGTCATTGAGCCCTCTTTCGTCGAGTCCCCTCTCTACAAGGACCAGGGTATTGAGTTCTTCAGCTCCAAGGTTGAGCTCGGCCCCGAGGGTGTTGAGAAGATTCACCCCCTCGGCAAGCTCGATGCCAACGAGGAGAAGCTCGTTGACGCTGCTCTCGTCGACCTCAAGAAGAACATCGAGAAGGGCGTTGCCTTCGTTGCCTCCAACCCTCCCAAATAAATGATCTCTGGGCTCACCTCGAGCTTTTAGAGAACAACCTAGCTTAAAAGAACTGGGTGTTGTGGCGAAAAGGGGAAAAAAGGATAGAGGTAAACTCTCAGTACGGATGTCTTTCGTGTGAGGATCGGGAATAAGAGCCGGGGTGTATGAGCGATTGATATACCCATGCTTTCTTTCCTACTGTTCTACCACCTCTATAGACTTGGAAATCCGGTCTGTGTCTGTACTATAGCAATGAATGAAAAAAATACCCCAAGATTTTGTTACTTAGTGACTGAATTTGACCAGCAAGTGAATGTTGGTACTACAATCAGAAGTACTCCGTAGTCTGGACACAGCGTTACAATCAATCTGGCCTTTGCCAAACAAATGGTCACTTTGGGCCTTAAGAGCAAATAAAAAAAAATTGGTTGTCTTCATCATCAAGTCTACCCACCAATAGTATACACCGTCAAATTAGCAGGCTCCAAACTTCTC
Source organism: Fusarium tjaetaba (assembly GCF_013396195.1). Classification (NCBI taxonomy): domain Eukaryota; kingdom Fungi; phylum Ascomycota; class Sordariomycetes; order Hypocreales; family Nectriaceae; genus Fusarium; species Fusarium tjaetaba. The sequence continues at coordinate 41,684 of NW_023501691.1, read as the reverse complement.
CAGCCTACCCATACCTGGTAATTTCCTCCTGTCTATGATAGTACGCTTAGTCTAAAGCCTCCCATGAGATCTAAACCAAAATCTCAATCATCTCATTATGATTGAGTAAGACTATTAAGTCCTTCCAGTTCGCCACTCCTCAATCTTTTTTCGTCGCTCCTCGACCTTGCGCTCAAACTCAGCAACCTTCTCGAGTCTCTTTTTCTCCTCTTCCTCGTCCTTCTTCTTCTGGGCGGCGGCGCGGCGAACAGCCTCCCTCTCCAGCTGCTCGGGTCGTCGCTCGGCAATATCGCGGGGGCGGTAATCACTGAAGAACTTCTTCAGGGTGACCTCGATAAGCCAGCAAGCACCGTAGTCAATGACCATGACGGCGGTCATGTTGGTCTTGAACTCGTCTGAGAAAGGAACAAGCTTCATACCCTCGTTGATGTCGGGGAAAAGCTCGAGAGCACAGGCAAAAGCGAGTCCGGAGACACCGACGATACCGTAGAACATACCCTTGTTCTCGGAGAGAGACTCACGGAAGGGACGACCTTGATAGTTAATGGCGAAGGTAGAGATTTGCTGGATAAGCTGGAGAAGGTAGACGGCAGAGTTGAGCAGAGATGGAGCAAATTCAGCCTCAAGATCAACATCCTCAGAGCGACTATAAAGATGTTAGCTATGATATCAGGGTCACGACGAATTGAGTGTTAACTTACGGAGCAAGTCTATCGCAGAGTCGGGCGATGTAGATTAGAGTGACGATGTGAACAGCAAACTGTCCCAGAATAGAGCCGATGATGTAAACGTTGAAGATGTTGGGCTGAGGACGTTCCTTGCTGAGGCCCTCGACGACACGAGCGCGAGAAATGCTGAGGAAGCAAACCGACATGAGCATACCACTGATGGTATACTGTGTGTCACCAAACTTGATACCCTCAAGATACAAGACGGACAAGGAGTAGGCGGTAATAAGACAGTTGAGAGCGAGAATCTTGTACATCTGGATAGTGGCGACGAGAGTGCAACGACCCTGGCGGATGATGTTGGGGACAGCAACGACGTTTCGGAGTTTGGATGTGAAAGGAGCAGCAACTGAGGCATCGCCGAGCTTGAGAGTAGGGGGCTCGTCATCGCCCAATTCAGCCTCCATCATACCAGACGCAAGCTTGTCAGCGAAACCGGCGGCCTTCTTAGCAGCCTCGCCTTGACGGTTAGCGTGAGGACCAGCATCCATAAGAGCCTGAGCGCCAGGAGAAGTGATGGTTTCGAAATCGAAGCCTTGCGACTTGGCGTATTCCTCGGGGGTAACATTCTTCTTCTGAGCTTCACGCTCGATAGCCTTCTGAAATTGAGGGTTCTGAGGTCCAGGGGGGTACAAGTGGGCAATCATAGCAGGGACAGGAGGATTGGGCTGGTTGAAACGCTTCATGAGATCACATTGCTTCTGATACATCTCCTTCATCTTAGTGTTGCGGGAATGTTCGGCAATACGGGTGAGATCTTCGGGCGTTCCGTTCAACAAAGCAATACCAATGTGAGCCTGCTTCAAAGCACCAACATCGTTGGTACCGTCACCAGCCATCAGAGTGTAGTAACCCATATCCTTAAGACCAAGGAGAATATCCTCCTTTTGCTTAGGGGAAACACGAGCGTAGACCCAGGTATGACGCAAAATCTCATTCCAGGCGACTTGTCCCTTGAACTTGGCAAGAGCGTAACCGGTAACGCAGATATCCTTGGAGCGAATGATCTCGGGGTCAATGGGCTTTGTGGGGTCGACCTTGATGCTGACCTTATCATCAACACTCTTCCAGACGAGCTTGTCACCGTTGGAGTTATCTTCGGGGGCATCAAGGATGAGGACGTCACGGTCAACGATCTCAACCTCACGAGCGACATGTACGGCGGTAAGGGGGTTGTCTCCAGTAATCATGACAACGCGATGGCTGCTCTCGTTCAACATCTGGACAGCCTCCTTGGCATCATCCTTGAGAGGGCAGTGCAAAACGAGGAAACCGGCGAAAGTCAGGTCAGACTCAACCTTCTCTCGCTTCAGATCATTGATCTTTCCGGAACCAAGCTCAGTATCGATGGTCAGCTGCTTGTAAGCGAGAGCCAGAACACGAGAACCCTTGCGAGTGAAGTACTTGTAAGTCTCTTCGTAGTCATCGGGGATCACCTTGAGCATCTTCTGGATGGTCTCGGGCGCACCCTTGACACCAGCGAAAGTACCCTTGATCTTGCGTCCGGTCTTGATATCATTTCCGTGAACCATAGCAACAGAACTTTGACGCTTGAGGGCAGAAGAGAATTGGAATCGACGCTTGATCTGAACGGTACCATGTGTGCTGCCAGCCTTGTTGGTGCTCATCAGGGTGTCGTTGCGGCCAAGAGTCCAGCCAAGGGAGGTGAGAGTAGCTTTCTCCATGGGGTCACCGACGATGTCTCCCTCGTCAAGTTTGACAAGGGCGTGGGCGGTAGCAAGAACCAACTTAGTCTCGAGAGAAGCCTCTGTGACAGCAGTCATGGTAGAGTGAGCACCATCCTCCTCCTTGGTGTCCTTGATCTCATCTTCATGTCCAAGAGCCAGACCAGCGATACCCTCAACGACGAGATCCTCGCCAGTCAGGGTACCTGTCTTGTCAAAGCAGGCCACATCAACACGACCAGCGAAAGGAATTCGGAAGGGTTCAGTACAGAAGATAGCCAGCTTCGCCAAAGCCGCCAAACTGGTATTGACGGCGAGACTAAGTTCCATGGGCAGCTCAGGAGGGACGACACTGGTAACAATCAAGACACAGTCGAGCATGAGCTTGGAGCGCTTGCGATCCTTGCGAACGCCCTCATCCCAAACATACCAAGCGGCAGCAATGGCGAAAATCAGAAGGAACAGAATGAAGAAGAGAGCCTCAGCGTTGTTGGCAGATACTCGTTCAGTGGAGTAGATCATAGTTCGAACCAGGTTACCCTGAGATGTCTCGAAACCAGTTTTCATGACGATGGCCATAGCGCCGTTATCCGGGGGAGGTGGAACACCAGAGGAAAGCTTAGGCTTCTCTTGGTCAGGGTTTCCGTGTGTGATCTGGAGAACCTTGGTACCACCCCACAAGAAAGCGTTTTTATCAAGACCTTCAGCGTCCAGAGGAACATCGGAGGGTCGAAGTTGGATAGAGTCTTTGAGGAGAGGAGTACTCTCGCCGGAAAGCATAGCTTCGTTGACAATAGCGGTACCTTCGACCAAGAGCATATCACAAGCAACACCACTATCCTCCTTGGTTCGGTTGACAGAGGCGAGGTCGCCAGGGAGAAGCTCGTCACTTTGTACCTCGATCCACTTGCCCAGACGGAACACCCACATATCGTAGGGCTTGATGCTCATGCCACGGAACTCGTTCAGGGTGCGCTGACGCTGCCAAACAACAGTACTCTCGAACACGACAAGCATGAAGAGAGTAAAGAGCGAATAATACCAGTACTCATCAAGCATCCAAAGTCCGACACAGAATATCTGGAAGACGAAGAATGGGGCGACTGCGTGCTCCTTGAAAAGCTCGGTGAAGGTAGGGACGGGAATATCGAAAGCATTCTTGCCATAGTGTTGCTCAATTCGCGACAACTCGGTCTGGGTCTGGATACCCTTGGAAGTCTGGAAGTGGCCGATAGAAGGCTTGGGCTCGACATCAATATCGTACTTTAGGGTCGTGAAAGACTTGGTAGTGGGATCATAGAGGAAGCGTCGCTTCTGGAAGAGGAACGAAGTGTTGAGCTTGCCACCAGCCTGCAACGACAATGTTAGTAATTTGAGCTGTTTCTGAATATCAAAATCTCCCCACCTTATCGCGAACAAGCTTGCAAATCTCGGCGGAACCGGCGTTTGCGATGGGGATGACCTTGATCAACTCCGCATCCTCGACATCCTTAGCCTTGGAGGCCTTGAATTTGCCCTCAAGATCAACACTCCAATGTGTGCTGAGCCAGACGAGAGACTGCAGAGTGATAATGGTTCCGACCCAGACTACAGTCCATTCCTCGGCGCCAATGTACTTTTCGTAGAGCTCGGGGCTCAAGTAGAATGCGAAGAAGATGGGCCAGATAATAGTAAAGGGCCAGATGTATGCGTGGAAATGGAATGACAACGGGCGCAGCAGCTCGGCGTTCTTGATCTGCGGGTTGTCGACGAGGGGTGCCATGATGGGCGAAAGGGGTCGAGATAGGCGTATCTCGATCTGGGGGGTATTTTCGGGTTTGAACTATATCATTAGATGAAATGTTTGACTCTTTTCGAGTGTTTGCGGTTGTCTGCCCGCGAGTGGCTAAATGTCCCAATTTCTTGGTTGCAACCTGCAAGTCGCGATCTGTACTTTTCGTCGAGGTAATCGATGGGTTTGGCCCACGCCACGCTTAGTACGGTATGGACCGGCGTCTCGGAGCTTGTCATCCACCGATAGCGTCACGTGATGCCTCACGGCACGCCATTTGCTTCCAAAAGCCTCCATTGCCTTCTCAATAATAGCTGCCTAAGCACGTTCTCAGCAGGACAGTTAATTTAGGCTTAATACGATTCAGGAGGCGAATGAGAAACTAATGTTTCCGAAGAAGCAGGAACAGTGATTGAACCCCTCATTGGAAGTTCCATCAGAGGACAGCCCAGTAGGAGGGAAGACACTTAAAGAAATGTCTCAGACCAAACCTGAATTAAGGCACCATTTTCTATCTCTCAGATCTAATCTGATTAAATTATTTGCCTATACCCAATAACTACAAGTACAATGTAGCCAGCGCTTCAGGCGTCCATGACATTTATCGGTACAGTAAGCTTGTCTAAACGAGAAACCTTACGAACCAGCCAATCATGTAAGCGATCTCTGACATCTTCAACCTCATCCTATTATGTATTGTGAGTTCATTTTGCTCGTGTTGACAAAATCACTCGGGCCAATGGTTCCGAAGGGTGATGGTATTCCCCCATTGCCGACCTTAGACAGGCAATGTTAGAGTTGAACTTATTCGTACCCCTCACAGTAGCTTAATCTTCGGCCTCGGTATATTAAGTAGAGTAGATATGTATATAAAGGCCTAAGTGACCGTGAATTTTCTCTCACGCCAAAGAGACACCTCAACTGCTCCCAGTATTCGATACACACCGCTTTACCATGCCTGTTCAATATGATACTGAATTCGCTAAGGCACTGGCCCTTCTCAAATCCGGCCGTCCTCCAGCTCCCCCTGAGACAGCCCTGGAAATGCGTCACAACAACCACGCTCTATTTTTAAAAGTGTTTCCCAAGCCGCCCCCTTCTGATATCGTTGAACAGACAGACTATACGGTTGAGAGCTATGATGGCGTACGGATACTCCTTCGCCGGTATGCAACACCAAAGGTCCTGAGAGCGAAAGAACCACAACCCGCGATTCTTGTGATTCACGGCGGTGGCTTTGTTTCGGGTACTGTGGAAATATGCGGAGGAAATAATGCCGCTATGGCGCTCGAAATTGAAAGGCCAGTGTTCGCGGTTGACTATCGCCTTGCACCTGAGCATCCCTATCCTGCACCTGTGGAGGATAGCTTTGCGAGTCTCAAGTACCTTATAGATCACGCAAAAGAGCTAAATATCGACCCATTCCGGATATGCGTCAAAGGGAATAGTGCCGGCGGAGGTATAGCTGTCGGAACTGTACTCATGGCTAGGGACAGGGAGCTCGATCCACCAGTTGCAAAGCTAATGGCCATATACCCTGAACTTGACGACAGGACCTGCCATCCTCCTGATACCGAGTTCCTGAAACTCACTACTTGGACCGCACAGCACAATCAGCTCGCATGGAAGGCTTATGTTGGTGAAGATAAGGCTGGGAAGCCGGACGCAGATGTTTCACCATATGCAGCACCAGCGAGGGCTCAGAACTATAAGGGGCTGCCATCTACATATGTGGACGTTGGAACGCTCGACTTATTCAGGGATGAAGATCTAGAGTTTGTGAGAAGACTGCTGGAAGACGATGTCGAAGTCGAGTTTCACCTTTGGCCTGGGGTGCCGCACGTATTTGAGTTCCTTGCACCGGGTACAAGATGGCATCGGCGTGCTAAAGAAGCACAAAACGATGCCTTAAGAAGGGTTTGAGTTAACATAGAGGAAATATGTAGAGACAGAACAAAAGGCTCCTTCTATTATGTCAATTGCAGCCATTTAGTCTAATCAGTATGCATTGACATCAATGTTTTCCTAGGAAGCTGATAAGAAGTTCCGATATCTTCTCTGGTTGATCCTCAGGAGAGAAGTGGCCAGCATCCTCCACAATTATCAGCTCTGACCCAGGAATAGCATCGCGAAGCTTGTAGGCCCAATCAACCACCTGCCAGGCATCATCGGCACCCCATATCAACTGTACAGGTAGTTTCTCGAGTTCACCAAGACGAGGCGCCACTTCTAATGTGTGCTTCGGATCATAGTGTCGAACTTGATGCTCAAACAGACTAGGTTGTCCAATGGGGCCCGAGATATAGTCCAGATATGTATTGAGAATTGACGTCTCAAGTTTGTCTGGGTTCTTGACGGCGGACAACAGCCATTCTCTGAAGTGAGCTCGGTGTTGATCACTGTCTGTCTTGATCAGGGCTTCAAGGCCGTTCTGCATCTGCTGTTTGGTGCGTTTCGAAGGGTAGCTATCGAAGCTTACGACGTCGATAAGAGTCAAAGATAAAACCCTCTCGGGCGAGAAGACAGAGAAGCGCTGTGCGATACCGCCCCCGATATCATGGGCAATGATATGAGTCTTCTTCAAACCCCAAAGCTGCAAAAGGCCCTCTAAGATTGCGACTTGGCCTGTCATTGAAGTGTCGACGGCTGAGTCCCATGGGCGTTCTGAAAGGCCGAAGCCAAGAAGGTCAAAGACATGGACCTTGTAGCCACCATCGATGAGCTTTGGTACAATGTTGCGCCAAATGAGGGATGAGGACGGTGTTCCATGGATAAGGACGACTGGGTTTCCAGTACCGCAAACGCCATAAGCGACACGGCTTCCCTTGATCAGAGTGTTCTCTGTAACGATTGGTTTCACCATTGCGTTTCTTGAGTTTGTATACTTTGAAGAGGGATCCGAAATCCCTCTCTTGGATACTTATAGAACTGCATTCATAATGCGGAGTATGTCGTCTGAAGGGCGTCACTGGAGACAAGATGACAGCTGTGATTGAGCCGGCACACCAACAACCCTTCCAGATAGACATCATCGGTGAACACAAAACAGAAAATCTCGATCACTCATTCTTTGTCCGACGATAGCCCTGCGTCTCGTTCAATGAAGCGCGCTTTGACCCCTATCAGCATTGACAAGAAATACGACCGATTTTTGTCTTCGGGAGGCACGTCGACCTCGATTTTAAACTCCTTCACCAAGGCGGGGACGACCTTGAAGACTACCAGCTCTGCCAAATGTCGTCCTGGACACGATCTGGAGCCGCCGCCCCAGCTGAGGTTGACACGTTCCATTGTACGTGCTGCGTCGGGATCTGCAGTCGACCAACGGGCTGGGTTGAAGATATCCGAATCCGAACCAAAGATATCTGGATTCCGATGCAGAGCTACTGGGTTACAACCCACAGTTGTGTTTGGTGGGAAATAGTAGCCATGAAGATGAAGACCTTCTGAAGGAACCTTGCGCGGCAATGACATGCTGATGACGGGATACAGCCGCTTGGCTTCCTTGATGAGTGATTGCGTCTCTGGTAAGCGAGTTGCAGTGGAGTATTCAGCTGGATTACTTGTCCCGAGAATCTCTTGAGATACTTGTGCCTGGACGTTATCGTTTGATCCTAGTAGCGCAAAGATTGAGGTAAGTGTTGATGCCATGGTCTCATGCCCAGCACCGAAGTTGGTCACAGCCATCTTGCGAAGGTAAAGTTCTGTAAAATTAGGTTTCTCTTTATGTAGTTGGATCAAATCTGCTAGGAGATCTTTGCGATCATCTTTATTGAGCTTAGATTTCGTGGCTGCGTTAACACGCCTTGAGACTCGTTTGCCAACATCCTACACTAATCAGCACTGCGACATTTCACGACACCGCCAGGGTTATCTCACCGGAAAGAATGGCCGGAAATCCTTTGGCGGTTGGAAGTTGACACCCCATATGGTACTGAAGAGTCGCCCAATTGACTTGTGTAAGAACTCCAACTTGGTAGCCATCGGGAACAAACCAAAGACACTCTTTCTTCTCCAGCCATGGTAGGCGTGAGCACCAGAGCCATTATCAGTGCCATTCTTTAGCATTCCTGGCGACCAGGATAGCACGGCAGCGCCAAGGCATTCGACAGCGATGATGTGCATCCACTCGTTGAGTTCAACCTGAGCACCGTTCAATGTCTTTAGCTTGGCGATAGAGCGTGCAAGAACCTCATCGATTGCAGCTTCATACTGAATGAGATTGGAAGTCTGGTACACAGGCCCAATGAGCCGGCGCTGAAGACGGTAGCGTCTCACATCTCGCTCTGATAAAAGGTCGAGATTGTCTTGGAATTCAGGGTTGAGATGCCAATCGATGTGAGGTTTGCTCAATGCAGTTGCCACTGTACATATGTCAGTTCCCGCTTTGCTATTTTATGTGAAAAAATTGGTATTACAGTAAAAGTCGGACTTTTCATAGCCACTTCCACTACCTGATGAAACTGTCAGTTGACGGTTGTGTATGAGGTGAGACACGAACTGTAAATGGCATGGAAAGCCTCTTTGCTATTGAACCATACTTCATTAGGACCAACACGCACAACAGGTCCGTATTTTCTATGAAGTGTCTTCCCAAGATATGCCATACGCCCCATTCGAGCATTATATGCATGCCAGAAGCTTGAAATCGCAGCCAGTCTTGGTCCAGGAATGCGCGCCAGAGGATGGAGAGATACCCTGTAGATGGCGATAGTGATCGCCAGGATGAACAACGAGAAAAATATTCGCGAGAGGACTTGGGCTAAGAAACTGCCCAGCGATTGGATCCCGGTGAATAAATAGGAGAAAGGCATTTTGTTACGACCGAATCATCACAACGGGCGAGACTGGCAGGATCTAGTGTAACACCATGTAGTTGAAGGGTCAAATTTTCCAGGTGTAAAAAGACGAACGGCAAAGAGGTGATCCCCACATTCTGAGCCGTGATAACCTCGACATTCTCATTACCAACAACCATTTGACCCTTAAAATTAAGATTAATTGTTCTATAAAATTTTGTCTCGTATTGCTGACCATTCTGATCGAGACTCTTTACCCTGTATTGTATCAGATCCCTGCATTAGGTGCTTGTTGCTTCTTAGTAACCTCTATTCAACCTCACTCTTGGGCTTCCTTGGCCTTTTGCTTCTTCTCTTCTTTCACTCTCAACTCCTCTCGCCACTTGACCCCACGAACCATGACAGTGATCAAAATAGGGCACCCAAGGACATAGAGTCCTCCAACTAGGGTGAAAGCCCAGCCAGTACCCATAGCATCAATCATGGGCACAATTGCTGCACTGGCTCCCGCTCCAACTAAGCAGCGCGTTAGGTTATTTGCTGCGCTCGCCGTGCCAGCCTTCCTAGGATGGATGTCAATCAGCAGCGAATTGACTGTATTGTTAAAACCAACGACCCCTACGCCCAAGATCCCACTCAGCACACACGGGACAGCAATATGAGCCCGGGCGTGAACGGCCCATCCCCAACAGACGAGCAGAGCAGCCGCGAGCATTAGTAGAGGAAAGCCGATTTCCAGACGAGCACGCTCAATTGGAAAGCCAGACAAGTCTTGTTGCTTACTTCGCTCGTACGGTATGCCCTGCTTCTCGCAATGTCGCTTGAAGTTGCGATTTGTAAAACTACCCACGATGAACGCTGCAATGACTGATCCAGCTGCCAGAGGGAGGAAGGTCAGTCCGATCTCTAGTTCGTTGTAGCCATATATCTCCTTGAATAGGGTGGGCATGGCGGTTGCTATGCAGTAGAAGCCTGCGAAGCAGATACTGCTGAAACCGAGGAGGAAACCGGTTTCCTTCTCAAACAACATCAAAATCGAGTCGAGGACATTGGGGAACTTGAACTTGAACTTCTTGACGGTCGAAGCTCTTGAAGCTTGTCGACTCAAACCGTTCTTCTCAGACTCAGACCGCTTCCGTCGGGATACAAGAATCTGCCATACTGAACGGTACATCAAAGGCGCTTTGATACTGCCATCTCCGACAATCTCCCGGCATGTTTCTGGGTAGAACAAAGCGAGAAGAACGATGGCTACACCGGCGAAGATGGCAAGAAACCAAAAGATCGACCTCCAACCTAGGAATTCGGCAAGGACGCCACCTATAATTGGACCTAGTGATGGACCCAGCACAGATGGAACAGCTGTCAGACCGATGTACTGACCTCTTTCGGCTGAGGTGACAACATCAGCCACAACAGCGAAGCATAGCGCAACCGTGCTAGCAGAGCCAGCGGATTGAAGACAACGAAGACCCAGAAGAGCACCATAGCTAGGAGCCAGGGCGAGACCAATGTTGGCTGCTATGTAAATGGTAAAGCATACCAGGTATGCAGGTCTTCGTCCACCACTGTCAGCTAGTGAGCCAATGAACATGGGTGTTATACCCTGGAAGATCATGTAAGTCGTGACAGTAAGGTTGATCTGGGATGTGGTCACGCCCAAGTCGTTGGCTATAGCTGGCAGGGCAGGGAAGTATATCTGGGCTGTCATTGGTGAAAAGAGGGCTGTTGAAGCGGCAGCCAGAACGATGAGCCGCTTCTGCCATAGTGAGAAGCTTGAATAAGGAGCATCTGGGGTTTCAATTTCCGTATTGGATTGTTTTTCGGGATCTTGGTCTGATACGCGAGTGTGAGTACTCTCGCTATCGCCAATATGGTCGTCGTCTTGCTTCGGTGCACTCATCTTGCAATAACTCTTGAAGTTTTACTGAAGAGACAAAGCAATGTCATTTTGATTAATAAAAGAACTAAGAATCAATGAGATCAAGATGAAATAAATAACGATTTGAGAAGCAAGGGTAAAATGCTAGAATTCGATTCTGTTTGGATCGCAAGTGCTGGAATCCACATCTTTCGGTGCCGAGTCGGCACCAGGCGTTGAGGGTGTGCTCTGCAGCAAATCAACCACCAGTTTGTAGTATAACTTGCCTTACGATTGGCCGAAGAAATCGATCTGGAGACTCGCTAATGGAGATTGACTATATTATTTCCGGTATAAGTTGTGTCAGTTAACGGCTGGTTGCAAGACGGGACTCTTCTCCGACTCCGACTACGGGATGACTCAATAGGTTGGATAAGTATCGGAGCTGAAGTTCTTTTAGAAGCTTGAACTATTGAGCAGAACTATGAGTACAGGGTGTTGACCCTGGAAATTCTAGAGTGTTGGGCAAGCTTCAAGTCATGCATGGTATTGACCGTGCTGGGTCGACGCAGGCGGTGTAACAAACTCATCGAACCACTATCTTACCTTTACGTCAAACCAATTCTTCAGCCTGATTTAGGTTGACGATAGTTTCTATGCGTCTTGATGATGCTTCAACCAACGTGACCTGTTACTGCATTGGAGCTAGGCCCGAGTGACGCAGACGATACCTAGCCTAGGTCTAAGTCTTGAGCATGACCATTGCAATACTCTCCAGGCTTTCGGCATATCAACAAGCGCCACGAGTATATCACTTACGCCTTCATGCCCATTCGAAGACGCATGGTTCTCTAAACTACCACATTCTAGGAAAGCTGAGATATTGGTGATCTGAACCTCTCCAGGAGGGGCAAAACTTGTAACTGCTATCCTGAATAGCACAAGATGTAGGTATGATATAAAATTTAGTAGATTGCAAGATAAATTTAGAAGATCTTGTTACTATGATTTCGTCTTTGACATCTTGATCTACTGTCCAATGCTTTCTTGCTCCCTGATGCCTCATTCTTGATGATCGCAGGGCTCCACTTTGATGGGCCAGATGGTGTTGTAAGATACGTTTATGAATCAGATAAGGCATGATTTTCGGAATCCTGGTGGATCTGTGAAGTAGATTGATACAAGGAGAATAAATTAGACCATAGGATGCAGAATTTTGAGGTCTTTGGGTTTGTAGGTGAAGCTTCATGATGATGCTGAGGCATATCGTCAATTATTGTTAGTAATTGGCCGCGGGAAACTATCGGCGCTAGAACATGAGCCCGCCGCGGAGACCATCTTTACTATCTATCTATACTCAAATTGTAAGGTCGCCATCACTGTAAATACCGCTCATCAGTGAAATAATACCTCAGGTCCGTGATTCAGCTGAAGCAGAAGAAGTATAGGGTCGAGCAGAGACGCTTCTCAGTGAGCTCGATATCGCTCCCTGCATTACTCGATTTGTCCCACGTTGAACACTTCGATCATACAGCCAAAGCAACCCAGACAGCTCTTCAAGATGGATTATTCACTGGAGAATCATAAAGCCTATATCGGAAAGCACGTCTCAGAGCTTCCTACACCGTCGCTGGTTGTCAATCTGCCTGTTCTCAAGACGAATGTTGAGACCTTACATCGCGATGTTGAGAAGCTCGGCATTGGCTTCAGACCTCATGTCAAGACATTGAAGGTATGTTGTACATATACAGTTCGAGATATATGAGCTAACTCTGTGTTATAAAGTCTCTTGAGGTGACACAGTTAATGATGGCGGATGGGAAATACAGAGGAATCATTGCCTCCACCATCCCTGAGATCCAAGGTGCTTTACCCCTGGTGAAGGAGGGTATCTTGGAATCGGTAAGATTCACCAGAGATTTATGAAGATGAGAAGTACTGAATATTGCGTAGTGTCTGTACGGGCTTCCTGTCTATCCTGGTATCCTGCCTAGGTTGGTTGAGTTGCGAAAATCGCTACGTATCATGCTCATGGTCGACAATGAGCAACAGGTCGAGTTTCTCGAAGAGTCACCTTCAAGCAAGCAGCCCTGGGATGTTTTTATCAAGCTTGATGTTGGGTCGCGCCGAGCAGGCGTTGAAGCTAACAGCGCTGCACTGAACCGTTTAGTAGAACGCGCACAGAAGTCGTCTGCTATTAGTATCTACGGATTCTACTGTCACGCGGGTCATTCATATGGAGGTCGATCGCGAGACGAGGCCGAGAAAACGCTCAACATAGAGGTTTCGAGCGTCTTAGCCGCAGCTAAGCTTCTACCCTCTGATCACCAACTTGTCATCTCCGTCGGCAGTACACCAACAGCGCATGTCGTCGAAAGCCTCAAGGTATCAATGCCAGAGAACATCAAGCTGGAGCTCCACGCAGGCAACTTCCCCTGCAACGATCTCCAGCAAGTGTCAACTGGTCTTGTGACCGAGACGCAACAATCTGTGTCTGTAGCCGCTGAAGTATGTAGTGTGTACCCGGAGAGGAACGAAGCGCTCGTCAACGCAGGTGTAATCGCGCTGTCGCGTGAGGCCAGCGCCTTTAGCGGATTCGGCCGAGTGGTGGGCAGTCCGGCGTGGGGTGTGGTCCGATTGTCGCAGGAGCATGGGATCCTGGGGACGAGCGAGGGACGAAAGGTTGATGAGGACTTCAAGGTCGGACAAAAGGTCCAGCTGTGGTGCAATCACGCTTGTATAGCTGCGGCTGCGTTTTACGTGTATTATGTTGTTGATGAGCAGGGCATGGTGAGGGACACATGGATTCCTTGGAAGGGATGGTAGGGATTCTAGGGAATAAGCAAGTCATCAATTAAACGATTGTCACTGAAACTTGATCAGCATCAGCAAAGAATTGGCTCTTCTGATTCGCTCCCCCAGGTCCTGTTCCTGAGTCCAATTTCTTCCGAGCCAAGGGAAATCCTGCTTCCTTGTTGAAGGAGGAGAGCGTCCAAGTGGGTCTCGAGCCGCATACGTCATCGGCGAATTGCGGAAGCTCAGGTTCAAAAGGTGCGGGCTTCAATGATCTGCGTCACATGAAGAGCCATCTTCTCTCCTCCATCTTTTCCTCGGTCACGATACTCTTGGTTTCTCTCCGTCAAATTTGCCCTTTGCGACAAACCCAACAGGATAATAAATCCCCAGCAACTCGAGTCTACTCTCTTATTCCCCTCTCTACCCCGCCTTACCATCAGTAAGTATACACGTCACTGTAGCGTATTTGTGCCCAACATCAGATCACTGACTCTATCGCAGTGTCTTACGCCGACGTTGCTGCCAGTGGCCCCAAGCAGAGCCCTGAGGAGGTGATTTACTTTCCATACCGCATCATATCTCTGCGATCACTCTTGCTAACCCCTCCAGGCTGCTGCCCCTCAACCTCCTCAGGTCATCACTGACGAGTCCGCCTCCACCGCCTCTTTGGTCGATGTTGATATGCCTAGCGTGCACACTGTCCCCAACGACTTCCTTGAGCAGGAGATCAAGACAGAGACCCAAGCTGCTCGCATAGAGCGAGAAGAGGAGGCCCGCCAGGAGAAGCGAAAGCGTGACGAGGCTGCTGCCAAGGCCAAGAAGGCCGACAACTGGCTCATCCAACAATTCTCTCGCCTGTCGGACGGAAGTGCTACTGGCCTTGTCATTGCCAATTTCGCTACCGTTGTCGGTCTCAGCGCATTCCTTGGCTACAAGGGCTGGGGTCTCTATGAGAAGGGCAAGCTTGACTGGAAGGCCGTCACTCTCGGCGCTGGTATCCTCGCTGGTGTGACAGCTGCCGAGGGTGCTGTTGGACGATATCTGTACAAGGGCAAGAAGGGCGGCAACTAGGAGTCGAGCGGCGATGATACCCTACAACGACGCAAAGGCCGATGTGCCAAACGGTCTTCTTGAGGCCTAAAGCATCTAAACAAGCATATCCTTGCTTTGTAATTGTCGAACGCTGAAAGGAACGAACGAATGTTGTTGACGGATGATATGATATAGTTTTTTGTTTTACTGCATTTTTATTTTGTTCCATGATTCTCTACTCTGGCTGATACCAGGCTACTACTCATCTCTTACGTTTGGAGGCATAAGAATTGATACCTATGTTCAACAAAACCGTTCTCAAATCAAACTTCACAAGGATCGCTTAAAGATTCGAAACACTAAAACATTGAGGTGTGATCGTGTATTAATTTCGTGGTTCTGTCCCTTCTCATCATACAGCATTGGTACACATGGACAACCTCGCCCGTATCAAGATCCTAAATATTTTACAAAATGTAGTCCTTCGCCCTAACAGCGCCAATATTTTACACCTTGTTACTGCGTCTTCTCAGCCTTCTTCTTGGCTTCCCTCTCCTGCTCAATAATCTTGATCTCAGCATTGGCAGCAGTAGCATCATGCGCTTGTGAAGGCTCAACGAAAACCTCCTTTACGGGGACCTCGGACTTGTGCATATCCTGCCACAGTTCTGGGTTGTGTGGCTTCTCTATGGGGGTAGCGACATCCTGAACCTTTCGGGATCCGTTAACAAGGGTATTCTTCTCAGCTTCGCTGGAAGTTGCTCGGGGAGGGGCTTGTGAATCGGGCTCGGCTGTGGCAGAGGAATCTTCGGGTAGGGACTCGAAGTCGGTAGCAGGAGCCTTGAGAGCGTCGGGGGTGGGCTGCTCATCGCCAAAATCGGGAGTGGGAGCACCCTCCTCGTCATCGGCGAGCTCAGCGCCATAGATTTCTGGGTATTTCTTGAAGCACTCTTGCATGCCCCTATTCCTGAATTAGCAAGCTATGAAACAAGACCATTGTTCGATGTGACGTACTGGAACTTCTCGATACAGTCCATACCCTTGGGCTCCTCGGTCGAGTACACAAAGCAGCTGAACGCAGTCTTGAACTCCTCACCGCAGGGGCCGTGGGCCATACCACCCAAGCAAGGGCAGTCCCAGTTGATCTCTCCAGTCTCGGGGTTGAAAGCGCCTTGCTGGTCGGCCTCCTCTTCTAAGGCAGCAGGCGATCCATCGGCGGCGGCGGCTTGAGTATTGGACTGTTGAGGCTCGGAGGGCTTTGATGACTCGGCGGGCTTCTCGCTCTTGGCCTTGATCTGTTTGCGCTTCTCCTCGAGGACGGAGTCGACAGTGGGGAGGTCATCGTCGGAGAAGGCAGCAGGTGCGGGAACCGTTTTTGCTGTTCGATATTAGTCGCATAATCTCGAATTCTGAGTATCAATTGCAACGCACAGATAGCCTCATCAGCAAAGATGGGACTTGTGTTGTAGTAATAGACAGCACCGAAGGCCAGACCCAATCGTGCCACAGAGCTCTTCCATGATCGGGACTTGTCGGCGGGAGTAGCTGTCGAGTTGAATCGTCGAGGGGCTGCGCGGATCGTGTTCGAGCGCAGGCTGGTAATTACAGGCCTCGAGGCCGATCGCATAGTGGTACGATACATTTTGAATTACAGTAGTTAACAAAGGAACGAAGGTCAATGCAGGAAATCAAGAATACAAGAGGAATTGGTCAGCAGTGGTGGAGCATCGAAATCTTGGAGTAGGTATGATGCTTGGAAATACTTGGCCCTGGTCTCCGAGACGCCGGCCGGTTGCGTGAAAAAAGTGTAACCGTAATTTAACCGTCCGTGCTCTTTATCTGATAACAGCCTTATCGCGCCATGACGTTCCCCCACCATCGGCTTATTGGATCTAGGTAGTGTACATTCATTCCTGCTCATATGAGCTGCTTCTATACCCTCATAAGGCTTAACGTGCAGGCTGCGTCTAGATCTCTTTTTGACTTTCGACCTAGATTGTGGCTGTTACAGTAGACCAAAGTTTGTTTTGTCAAACACGTTGGTTCAAGCGATCAGCAGAAGACAAAGGAGAGAAAGGGAGAAAGCTGTCGCACAGGAATCGAGGGGAAGTTCTCGAGCTAGACATTGTCTCGCCATTTCTCAGGGAGAGGAAAAAGCAAAACCATTCTTGACTTGACAACTTGCGAATATCACGCAAGGGACACGACGATTTAGATCGCATCTACTTCATCTTCTTCTACTCATTGCAAGTCGCATACTAACCAAAGATATCCTCAATCATGGCGTCCAAATCTTTCGAATGGCGGCCGGCAAAGCTGCTCCAGGACTATAACATAGGCCAGGACTTTGCGCTGCTCATTCTAAACCAGCCGTTGAAGAACGGCGTCAATTTGCGCAAGCTCTGGAAGAACTGTACGTAGCTTGACATGCTGCTCTTGCGGTCTCAGTACCTAACGTCCATTTCACAGCTTCTGTGAGAGTAGCTGCTGATGGTGGAGCGAATCGTCTACACAAGCTGTCGTCTTTCCACGGAAAATACGTACGTTACGATACTGCTCGTGGATAATAATATTAAATGGTTGCTAATCCTATAGTCTAACCTTCAACTCATCATTGGCGACCTCGATTCCCTCACCCCACAAGTCCGCGATTTCTACTCGTCGCAACCCTCCCCTGCGACAGTCATCCACGACGCTGACCAAGAGTCGACCGACTTTGCAAAGGCTATTAACTGGATTCGCAAAGAATACCCCGAAGGTATCGACATCGTCGCACTTGGAGGTATTGGAGGCCGTGTCGACCAGGGTCTTTCTCAGCTTCACCACCTGTACCTCTTCCAAAACGACCCCGATTATACGACCGGTCGACTGTTTCTTCTTTCTGGCTCAAGCTTGACTTTCCTGCTCAAGGCTGGTAGTCATCAGATCCAAGTTCGAGAGGAGGGTGAGGAAGATGCCTTTGGCAAGCATGTTGGTATCATCCCTCTGAAAGAGGCTGCCAACATCACGACAAAGGGTTTCGAGTGGGACGTCGAGAACTGGCATACTGAGATCGGTGGCAAGCTGAGCACTAGCAACCACATCCTGCCCGAATCCCAGGTCGTGTCAGTGACGACGGACAAGGATGTATTGTTCACAGTAGCACTCAAAGAAGGCGACGGCGATGACGAATAGAATAGTGCTTCGGCAAAGAACATGTTGGCCTAGCGTGGTATGATACAGGCAAAAAGACAACACAAGACACTCAAAAACTCCATGCGCCGCGCTGATACCCCTAAGCGTACATTTCTGTGACATTTCTCTTCCAAATACTTGAAGCCCAGTTCGGGTTCTTTCTACCGCAGGAAATGGAGCACCAGCCAACAAAACAGGAAGAATATCAAGACGCCCGCAAAGAAGATCCATTTGTCCTCTTTTGCCCGTCGCTCTACCATACGGATCGTATCGCCGCTTACGCCAAGGGTGTTGGCTACATTGTAGAGTCGCTTCTGGGTGCTCTTGAGCATCTCCCGTTGTTGACCTAGATCGCCCAGTACAGCCTGTCCGCGTGCAATATAATCATCTAGCGCTTGGTTTGTGTTTGCAAAGAAGTTCTGCTCCCTGAAAGCATGTGCCTCGCGCTGCTCATCTGGCGAGCCCGTTGTCAAGGCGCTGGCTTGAGGTGGGTGTCGAGGCTGGAACGCAGAGTGCGTGTTTGTTGTTGTAGCGTTCGCATAAGGGTTCTCGGGTGTAGCATTATACGGTCTTCGGCCAAGAAGTTCTGTACGATTTGCCTGGTGTTGAGCATCATCGCGAACTTTCTTCAGCGAATCGACTTGGGTTCGAAAGTCGGAGAGGTCTTCGCGGAACCTCTTTACTCGCTCGAAGCCCTCTTCTTGCTTCTTGGGGACAATCTCCTGACGGGCGAGAGCTTGATATTCATCGAGGGTCTTGGTGAAGGAGGCGATTGAGGCGGACACGTTGCCAATTTCGGAGGGAGACGCTTGAGGTTTGCTGTTGAGGTTGGAGAGCTCTGCGCGGAGAGACTTGCTTTGCCGCAAGGCGGAATTGTAGGCGATATTCTGCGTTTATGAGTCAGCGGATTTATGCTTGAGTATTTGTTCCATCTGACTTACCATGGCGGCGGGCTTGAGGGAAGATGCTGGAGGTTGTCGAGCAATGCAACGACAACTTTCATCATGATTTCTAGGTGTTCAGATACATGATAAGGCCAGATCTCGCGGAACGGATTAATGACACACCGTCTAATACAGTCCAAAGCAGGTTACCCTGTATCTTCTCAACATCCGAAGTAAGGGGGCGACATTTTGATCACAAAGTCTTCCGATGCCAATTTTGTTTTTGTATCTTTCTAACCTCGTGTACTCTGATATGAAGTTCTTCCAATAAACTCTATGCGTATAAGCTCTCGATGTTCCATAGCAGGAATGCATCGCCGTTTCATTTAAAGTTAGCCACAACCTTGATCATAAAAAGCCACAGTTTTACAGAGTTGAGGATTGGAGTTGCTTTCATGATAAGGCTAAATGCTCAGAAAGATAAGAATATGGAAACAGCAATAACTTCCTCTCTTTTGATTACAAGGCTTGTTCTTCCGCCTAAGCTAAGCCTGGTGATAGTTGAATTCTCTCAGTCCAATTCGTTGGCCTCCCCATAGTGACAATCGCTTTTCTCTTGGTCAGGTCCATATTAATGTTGAAAAGTGTTGCTTTGCCGTTCCCGGGCGAGAACTGATCACGGTTGATTGCTGTTGGATAACCTTGCTCATCCTTAAAAAAGTCAAAGAATGAAGAATGGTCGATGGTTGAAGTGTCTAATCTCTCATCAAGAAGCTGGGCGATGCGCTTGATGCGATCCGTGGAATCGGGTATCCAGCCAGGCTCATCCACCCCGGGATGGTCAAGAAGTAGATGGTTCGTGTGAATAAGTGTTCCGTTGCCGTCAAAGTTGATCTCTTTGATCCCTATGCTGGTGCATTCCAAGCCTATAGCTTCAGATGGATCTGACACGAGAATATGACCACTTCCTGCCGTGCCCACTTCATACAGCTTCTTGGCTGCTTCGCGCGCCGAATGAGATTCCAAAGCTGTTCGCAGGGCGAGATGGATGGGAATTTTGGTGTTATCAACACCCCGAGCTCGGATAGCGTTTAGACAGGTGCCTACACCAGAGGAGTTGATACCAATCTTGCCAATTACACCTCCTTCAGTCACCATGGAGATATCGGGTATATCTGTCCCAGGCTGGGAGATATGACAGATGAACAGATTAGGTGCTTGTTCAGGCTGCCAGTCCCAGTTCTGCGCAAGGAGAACCTCCCCGTTTGGCTGACGATATGCAGCACTCGTACAGCCATCGGTCTGGATAGGTGCACTCGGGACTCGAGTATATAAGCCGAATGTGATCTCTGTTCGAACGTTGAGAGCGACGATATCAACTAGCTCGAAGCCAGCGCCGTCCGCTAAACCTTGAAGCTCCTCGAAATAGCGTGGGAATAGTGTTTGCAGAGGCTGAATGTATTGCTGAGCCTCTTGGCGTACTGCCTCCCAGTCCATGGCGCATGATTCTTGGAACAGATCTTTGTAAAAGGCGATAGATCCTACAACCCTGTCTTTTGCAGCTGTGCCATGTTGATGGCCAATCTGTATTTGAATCGTAAGTTAGTCCTCAAGATTGTATTACGCCGTTCGTAGAATGTAATCTCTTTACCTCATAGGGCGTGCCAGAGCAGTGGACTTCTAGCATGATGAGTTGTTTACAGAGGATGAATCGATAGTGTCGGAGGCAGAAGTGAGCCCGCTCCCTTACCCCAACATGAGGATTATATACCCATCAATGCCGCCCTCCCAATCAAGAGTGGGGGTTAGCTCAGGTAAAACTACAGATATCCTGATGATCCTTTGACGTGTACAACTTCTCCCTAGCACAGCATTGCACATGCTGTTGACGTGATCATCGTGATTTGGCAAGGCTGATATTTTGACATCTGTATAAGTTTATTCCCCTGGATGCACCGCAACGTAGTCGAACTCAGTGATTACATACCGGAAATGTGATAGTAAACTAATTTCAAAGTCTTCGTACTATCATAACAAAGGCCTAATATTTGATGCCTGCTTCAGAGTTCGGAGGGTTAAAGCCGGTTTGGCTCGGCCGAGTCTGCCGATAATAGGTACCCTAGGTGGACACCACAAAAGGTAACGATAAATCATGATTGGAGGTCTCATGAACCCCTTATTAACGCCGGTATCCATCTCCGTTGTGTAGCTTCGGATGCGACCCGACTTCAAAAATAGCCAAACCTGAAAATCTCAATATCAACGATACCGAGCTTCCTCTATTATAGACTTACCGAAGTTTCAAGACACGCAGTCAGGATGGGAGACTTGCCACATTTGAGTGATCATATCGGAAGCTTCAGCTTATCATCTATTCACCCGGCTGACCCAGCTTACACTCCGCTCCTCTATCGGCTACGCGAAGAAACCTTCCAGAACCGAACAACTCAAGTCAGACATGGTTCTTATCTCAGACGGTTTACTCGAGATACTTCCTTCAACATAGCTGAAGCTATCAAGGAAGACTCCGGGATTGATCTCAACAATTTCATGCGTCGATATGGATTGACCGGCTGCGTTGTTGTTCAGAATGGAGCCATAAAACTCGAAGAATACAGACACGGAAACTCTCAAGCATCTCGTAACGACGTTCAATCAGTCACAAAATCTTTCGTTGCAACAGCTCTCGCCATTGCGCAGCAAGAAGGAAAACTATCCGTCAACGACCCCGTATCTCACCATGTAGAAGAGTTGAAAGGAACTGCTTGGGCAGACGTGCCACTTCTTGCTCTATCTAGCATGTCTTCAGGGGTAGTTGAACAATCAGAAGAAGAGCGACCCGCCGATGTGCCCAATCCCATGTATGCCACTGAGCTTTATCCCCAAACGGATCCAGAGGCTGTTATCAACTGGCTCAAGACCTCGAGGAAGGTGGCTGAACCTTGGGAAGAGTTTCATTACTATAACCCGAACTATTATGTGCTGTCGACAGCGATCTCACGCGCAACCGGAGAGCCTCTGAATGAATACATCTCACGCACGATATGGGATCCTGCTGGAATGCAATACGATGGGTATATACGAACAACAGGCGCAGGACACGTGGATGGACACGGAGGTCTCTCGATAACTTTGACAGACATGGCACGGTTTGGGTGTTTTATTCTTGAAACTTTCAAAGACGGAGGGAAAGGCCCTAATGTGCCACCCGTTTGGTTCCAAGACATATCTGATGCCAAGAACAGTGTCGGAGCCAGGGCTCTTCAACCGGATAACTTTGTCTCCAACTTTGGCTACGAAAGTGGTTGGTGGACGACAGGCAGGGGGGACAAAGACTATAAGATGGGAGACGATGGCGCGTTCGCAGCGATTGGTATGTATGGCCAGTCTATCTACATAGTTCCAAAGTTGGACGCCGTGATCGCTATCCAATCTGGTTACCCAGAGCATGAGTTGGAATTGTTCACAAAAAATGCAGAGTTGGCGACTGCGGTACTCAAGGCACTGAGGGAACATTGATATGTTATAAAAGTTAGGTACGACTAAGTTTATTCCATTGAAGCATTTCATACTTTGCCTTCAGTATATTGCCCCTTAAACATCATAAGGTTTACGTTTTGTAACAATGACCTATCAGGGATTGAGCAGCTTGGTATACCATCGTGGCCGTTCAATTTTTGACTTCAGTTTGAGATCTGTAAGTAAGGGTAACTTTCCGGTTCTGCTCTTCTCGTTGGCTCCTGATACACATGTGGTTCCGAGCCACCAAGATGCTCATGACTTATTGTCTTTGCCGGATCATAGCATGATTTTGGTTGCCATTTTGAAAAGCCTAGGCGTTCATGCCAAAGTGAAAGGCTTCAAGAGTGACTATAAGAGGCATCCATCGCATATCTGGGCTAAGAAATTTCTTCTTTATTTACAATCTCTCAGGAAATTCCAAACTCAACTTAAGTGTACTATAGAAACTGTACACAACTACTGACCTTATTCCTTTCCCTTTTTTTCTTTCCGTCCTTTTGATTCTAAATTCATCAGACATCTTTGAAGAACAACCTAAATTTGTATCTTCAAGTCTTCTCCACTTCCCCTTCAAACAACATGCAGCTTGGCAAGCCGTGGTGCAGCACCTGCTGCATCACCTTCAAGACTTTTGAGGAGCACCGAGATCACTCAAAGTCAAGGGAAGCAACGGGAATAGTGTGTTTTCGGCAACCAGCAGACAACTGTCACCGGGACGGAAAGAAATGGGAGGGGATCATGCCCAGGCAACTCAACAGCTTCATAGAGCTTTCCAAGAAGCGGTCTGAAAGACGAGGGTTAGGCTGGGACTTTCTAGGATGAATTTTGAGATAAGTGCCTTGCAGTAAGATAACGGATGCGGACCTTCTGGGTTGTAGGATGGAGGAAGTGGATGGCATCGCTGAACTCTGGGAAGAAGAGTTGCAGAACATACACTTGTTTTTTGGAGCAAATGTTGGACTAAAAAGACTTTGGTATTGATTTATTCAATTATTTAGTTTCCGGTTTTCAGTTGAACGGGCATCTTGTTATTTTTAGGAATATGCTGCATTGCTATATTTGTAAAACTGGTTTCTACCTTACGTATCACTATAATTGCGTTATGATGTCGTCAAACGAATACTTGAATTTGAGGTCAAGTTTATTAGGAAGCCAAAGTAGATTTTATTGGTACTTTGATTAATGAGGGACATAAATCAACTAAAGAATAAAAGGAATAAAGCGAGCTGTTTTTGCATGCCAACTCTCCCATTCTTTTCCAAAAGCCCTCTTGAGCATCTTCTCCTCTTCGGAAACCCTGGTCCATATTCCAAACGTGATACCTGATATAGTGAAAGGAAGGAATCTTATGGCCCAGGAACAGAAAGTCTCATAGACACTTGGAGGAATCCAACAGCTCAGAGCACCATCCAGTCTACCAAGCAGCGCCACGTTGGCTATCATGAGGATAGCAAGTCCAGTGTAACTTGGATGTTGAAGATATTGATAAATACCGGTGGTTTTCAACCGATCTGGCTCTTTTAGAGCAAATGTGAAGTTTTTGCCCAGTGATGCATACGGTACCAAACGCAGAGGAACACCGGCACAGAGAATCAGAGCCAGAGGGATTGCAGTTGCAGCAGACCATGTAATCATGTCTGGATTGAGCCCGTTATCAATTCCATGATGAACAAGAGATGGAGGGATATTGGGGTAGCGGAGAGCTAGGCTAGCAGTGTGCAACGATAGAAGCCCAAGAGGGGCTAGGACGACCTTTGTAGTGTGTTTCCTCGTCAAGAATAACCATCGAACTGAGTCGCCTGTTGATGGCGCTGAATGTTCGCTGGGATTGGGAGGAGATAGAGCCAGGTAGGTTCCGTAAGTTGAACCGAGTATGGCTGCTGCTAGAGAAGCCTGAGACAGGGAGAATTGAAGAGCCATTGATGTCTCAGCAGAAGTCAGGTTTGAACGAGAAATTTGAGGTTGCAATTCTGCGATATACAAGGGTAGAATAGGTTTCCTCCAGCCATCGGAGAGATGCCGTTCATCAATGATACGGAAGCTAAACCGAGGTTCAATCTAAAACATCGGGAAGCTAGTAGCTTCACGTGACACACGTACAAATGACGGAGCGTATTCGATCTCGTCGAGCTTGTGAGTAAACGCAAGTTGATAGAAGCCCGTGAGAGAGCTGATTACATGGTGATAGGATGTCTATGCTCTTTTTACGCAGTCATGCAAACATATTTTCGTATTTCGTACATACAAAGCCAAATAGCGTTGCAATCTGGATGTATTATGTAAGCCACAGCCAGGTATGTACCTACTGGACACTGACAGGGGTCTGATCTCAGGTTCTTTTCAAGACGGTATCTGTCAATATGGAACCCTTCAGTTAATTGCGCAAGCTAGTTGAGATGGTAGCGTTTATTGACAGTTGATGGATAACAGTAATTATTTGCTGTTTTATGGAAAGATTCTAGAAACGGTGGCCATCTCGATGATCGGCAGAATCGGGAAACGGCAGCACAGACGGGTAAACCTGTTTCGATCAATAGCCCGTATCGTGGCTTTCTAAACGGAGGGACAGCCACCAATCCAAAGCTGAAGACATCAAACTAAAGGGAGGAAAAGAGTGCCTCTAGTGCCAATTATGACATGATTCTCCACTTGGACTGAGACTCGCGTCTCCATCTCAACCGCAGATTTGTCGATCGCCGCTCTGTGGCGATTCTAGCATAATCGCCGAGTCTAGACTCACCCTAACTAAACTCTACCTCCAGCCTCCCGGTCTTCGGCGTTTCGCCCCTAGCGGAAAGCCCTGAACCCAACCTTCAATGCTCTTCTTCTGTCTTTTGCCAATGGTGAGAATGACCGTTGGTGGGAAACTTTGAAGACTCCTTCGCATGTGCAGCCCTGAGAATGGCCAGTCCAGCCTATCTAAAGGTACCTAAGAAAAGTATCGTTTCTGAAGCTACTCGGGAACGTGAGACGTTCAGGTAACGAGGCAATTTCACACCAAAAACCGTTGAGTTATGTTACTGAGATCCGATTAGATATGACGACTCGCTTTTCACCAATGTTCGCTTCAACGACACTGGATTACCTGTGCCGAGTAATGAGCTCTCAACGTGTCCCGATGTCATATTGACGGCTCTGGCTCGTCTAGCCGCTTCTCAGACTGGCGCGGCGCGCTCAATGATCTCATTGTTCGATCAGACTCATCAGTATATCATCGCGGAAGCTTCATCGATAACCCCATTGATTCCAAGCTTGGGACGGGATGCTCAACCGGAAACTCTTTGGCATTGCGGAACTGCAATCCCGCGATCACATAGTGCTTGTGAAAGCACATTATGTTCTGATGAAATCGAAGTAGACTCATCTGGGCCAATGGCCAACCACGACTTGCCTGTCATTGTAGTTGACGATGTTACGCTCAATCCCGAGTACTCATGCAAGCCGTACTGTCGACCCGGAGGCGCCGCAAGATTCTACGCCGCCGTGCCAATTCGTACGGATCGAGGTGTCAACATCGGAGTTATTTGCGTAATCCATACCCAACCTTCACTGCCATGGGACGACAGTCATTCAAGACTTATGAGGGAGCTATCACGAGCCGTGACCGAGCATCTTGAGACCATCAGCCTGAAAAGCCACCAACGAAGGAGCGAAAGGAAGAGTTGGGGTTTGACTAGCTTTGTTGAAGGGAACACAGCACCTTTGAGTCAAGTCTCATCTACCGGACGAGAGTATGCACAACATGAGACGAGAGGTGACGGGCTGGCCAGATCGCAAAGGCCAAGAATCGACGACTTGCAGCAAGCTTTGGGAGGAATGAGTGTCAGAAACTCAACTGTCACAGCGGACTCCCGCTCAACTAACGCTCCTCATACTAAAGAGGTTATCATGTGCGATCCTCAGGCCAGCTCGAAGTTTGCCCATGACCCAAGTCAGCTACTCGAAACACCGAAGCAAATCTTCTCAAAAGCAGCATCAATTGTCAAGGATTCTATTGAGACTGATGGCTGTTTGTTCCTCAATGCAGACATGCTTGAGTTTTCAAGTGCAGGCTCTTCCACTGAATGGATAGATGAGGACCTGGCGACTCGGCGACCTTCAACATTCAGCTACAATGAAAGTGAAGATGCCTACACAACTGTATCCTCTTCTGATGACCGTCTACGGCCCTCTTGCCAGGCACTCGGCTCTTCCGAACACGGGGCAGCTCATATTGCTCTCCCACAAGCCCTTCTCGCCAGGATGATTCGACAATACCCTAGGGGCCATGTGTTCAATTACGATGCTGACGGAAATCTACTCCAAGAAGAACTACCTGATGATTCGACCCGTCATCTGCCAAACAACAATGAATGGGGAAACCTACATAACAGACAGGACCATAGATTCCGAGTTCAGCAGAGAGAAGCAAGCATTCTCCTCGAGACCTTCCCTGGTGCTCGAAGCATTGCATTTGTTCCTGTCTGGGATCTCAGGAAGAAACGATGGTCTGCTGGTGGCTTTATTCACACTTACAACATCAAACGTACCTTCACGATCGACCTCGACTTGAGCTACCTCAGAGCTCTGGGTATGCTCGCAGCTGCTGAGGCTTTCAAGTTGGAGACTCTAGCTGCGGACAAGGCCAAGACTGATGTCCTAGGCTCACTATCTCATGAGTTGAGATCGCCGCTTCATGGTGCTGTTTTGAGTGTTGAATTGCTTAACGATACAGACCTTACTATTCCACAACAAAATATTGTTCGCACCATCGAAACATGCTGTCGAACACTCTCAGATACGATCGATCATCTGCTCGAATATTCCAAGGTCAACAAGGCTTTGCCTCAAGAAGCGACTCGAGAGACTCAAGCAGATGGCAGTGGCATCAACAGGTCCTCGTCCGTCAGCATAGCTTCAAAGCCATCAAGAAAGGTTGTACAGCTAGATGTTCTGGCCGAAGAGGTTCTCGAGAGTATCTACGCTGGATTCAACTTTCAACAGGTCACCCTTGCCCAATCATCCAGCCAAACCCCTCGACGACCTGGTCACACCTCTATCCGCCGAATGGACACCATGCAAGCTATGGAGGAGCTTCAAGCTCCATCGAAAAAGAAAGGAAATCTTTCAACGAAGATTGGAGACGTCGACGTTTTCCTGGTTATCGACTCACGACCATCGTGGGGCTTCTACACCCAGCCAGGTCCCGTGCGTCGAATTATCATGAATCTGTTCGGCAACTCGCTCAAGTACACGCAATGTGGAATCATCAGGGTCTCTTTAGAGCAGACCAGTGCTTTTGGTGCTGATGACAATGACTGCTGGGTAACTATTAAGGTCTCCGATACTGGCGTGGGCATTAGCGAGGACTTTCTGCAAAACGGCTTGTTCAAACCATTCTCGCAAGAGAATCACTTATCTCCTGGCACAGGTCTCGGCCTTAGCTTCGTGAAGCAGATAACTGCACAGTTCGGAGGTCACATCTCTGTCGACAGCAGACTTGGCGTCGGTACTACAGTAACAGTCAGATTACCGATGAAGCTTGGCGACGACTGTCATCACAACGTCTGTGAAATTCGACAACGAGAAGAAGAGTTTGATGCGCAGACAGAAAAGCTTCGAGGTCTTCGGGTCAAATTGGTCGATTTCAGCAAAGACTCAGTTACGGGAGGCGGTTCCGCACAAAGAACGATCGAATCTCCTGACCAACTTGTGCAAGATATGTGCAAAGACTGGTTAAACATGCAGGTCAATACCACCTCAGAGACACCTTGCTTCATGCCAGATCTCGCAATTTGGTCGGAGGAGGGGTTTGAAAGACCAAATGTCTCCAAGGATTCAGTCCCGGATATTCCAAACATTGTGCTCTGTGCCAATGCTGTTACTGCACATCAGTATGCGACTGGTGCAAAGACAATACCACGACCCGGAGTCTTTGAGTTCATTTCACAACCGTAAGTAATCCTTTATAATTCTCTCCATACGCCGTGCTCTAGGCTAACCACAACTCAAGACTCGGCCCTCGAAAGCTTGCCAAAGCGTGTTCACTAGCCTTGTATCGCTGGACAGTCATGCAAACATCTACCCAATCTCCAACCACAGCCTCAACAGAGCCCGAATCGTTGAGCATCGTCACCAGCACAGCCCCTTCACTAACAAACCCAAGCTCACCCTTCCCCGCAAGCGAAGACGAAACCCCAACGCAACAAAAAGGCTACTTCAAAGTATCCGAGTTCCTCCTCGTTGACGATAACTTCATCAACCTCAAGATCCTCTCCTCTTACATGAAGAAGCTCAAACAGCCATATCAAACAGCTTCAGACGGTTTAGAAGCCGTCACAGCATATGAAGCAGACCCTGGTCGGTATAGCTGTATCTTGATGGATATTTCGATGCCGGTCATGGATGGTTTTGAAGCAACGAGGAGGATTCGTGCTTTTGAGTCACAACAGGGGTTGAGGCCTGCTCTGATCCTTGCTTTGACAGGGTTGGCTTCTGAGGAGGCGCAGAGGGAGGCTACTGTCAGCGGATTGGATTTGTTCTTGACAAAGCCTGTGAGGTTGAAGGAGCTGGGACCCATTCTGAGAGCCAAGGGGGTCTTGGAGGAGGAGTCGAATTTGGGCTGAGTATCATGATATATAAGAAGAAAAATAAGATGTTTGGGATCGAAAAGAACTAACTACTACGGGACAAAATAATGGATAGATAGAAAGTAATGATATCAATGGGATTAGCGAAATTTGTTGCGAATATTGATCGAGAGGTAGATGGCATTGTTTGATATCATGTGTTGCGGTTCGAAAGCATATGTCTGGGTTCAAGCAAGAAACAGCCTCAAGGTAGCTATGTATACTTCAAAATAGTTGCCTACGTATATTAATTCATGCAGCAGGCGATGGAAGAGTGTCGATAGGTGAATCCCCTCTTACCTTCATGGTTCTTACAAAATCACGCCATGATGTTCATGAAGCCCCAAATAGTCTGGACTCGTCTTCCATCATGGACATAAGAGTAGCGAGAGGTGAGAATTATATATATTAGGTATCAACAAAAAAGGACATGACAAAGCACGCTTCATCAACCCACCATCAGCTCCATAACCCCTTAACAATCCCATCCTTTCACATAACTATCACCCGTTACTAGGTAAATGTCCCGCTATATGCAACTCCTCAAACATGGAAAAAAGCAGAAACAAAAAGCAAGAAAACAAATAGATGTTGTTTTTGCCCAAATAGAACGCCGTGTCGCTTTCATATCCGTAACCCTTGGTATCTTCAACACGACCAAATAAGCGCCAGACCATACTCTCTTGGATTTCTTTTTTTTATCACTCCTGCCCTGATTGCTGTGGATATGTGTCTTTTGTTTCCTTAGATTGTGATGTTTGGTGTTGGAGCCTCGAGGTTCATGATTCATCACCCCCGTCCTTAATGCTTTCATGGGTATCGGTCTATAGACACCTGAGAAAGAAGTTGCAAGGGCCGACATACTACTGCCGGATAGGAGCTTCCTTAAAGCTTTCGACCAAGGCGCTTTACCCAGTGCTGTCGCACGCGGCTGGGCATCTTACAAAACACCATCGCTTTGCACTCATTGATGAGCACGCCCTCAGAGATTTTGACCTGCACATCAAGATCCTCGTCTGCAAAGTCACGGAAGAATATGTCCAGCGCTTCCTCTTGCCAACGTAGCGTATTTCGAGACCGTACAGCTTCGACAATCTCCTCCATCACAGGCCCGTTGGTCCCGTTGGTGTTCTGGCTATCAGCCTGGGTCGGGGACCCAGCACCCGGGCCATCACGAACAGCCAGTGGCAACATGGAGGAGTTGAGAACAGACGCTGATAGAGCACGAGAACCATCGTTGGACGAAGTACGGCGACGCTTTCCAGGAGATTCGGGGGCTGACTGACCCATAGGAATAGTAGTAGCAGGTGGCGTTGATTCGAGCATGTTTGAGGTGCTTGTAGTGGGCAGCTGTCGCTTGCGGCTCTGTGTGATAGTCTCGTCGGGAGGGGTAAGAGCATTAGCATTTGCTACAGTCGGTGGTCCGCGTGGGGGAATTGTAGTAGACGTCGGTCGCGGCTGGGTCGCGGACCCAGTGGAGGATGTAGTGGGAGTCTGAGTCAACATAGGCCGAGAGTTCGGGCTCTCGAGGCCCGGAGGTCGAGGCGGAGGAGGATCGCTAGTCAGATTGAGTATACCGGTGCCCGGCATATCGGGATCATCGGTCATAGGGCCATCTGTTCGTCTCCGTGGTTTCATTATACGTTTGGGAGCGCCACCTGAGCCGATGACGTCTGGATAAAGGACTTCCATAAAGTCTTCATGATCAAATGGTCGACCGCGCAACGCCCTAGAAAGCGGTTCCCTCTATTTGAGCGTCAGTATGTGCTTGACACAGTCGTTTCGTGTGCGCGAGGCTATAGCAGCCGGGCCTCGTCGTTCGCGTGATGGCAATTCCCGATCATTGCATCGTCATAGTACAAGGAATGTTTACCTCGATATGGGCAATCCACGCCTCCTCACTAGCAGTGACCGTTCTCTTAACCGGGTTGTAGACAAACTCGGGGTCCTCACGAAGACCTCTCCATAGCCGAAACCGTTTTCTCGCGTTGTCGCTCTTGTTGATCAGGTGGCTCTTGGCCGGGTAGGCACCATGACTCTCCTGCAGAGCCAGAGCAGCGCGCTCCCAGGCCTCTGCTTTGAAGGAGGAGTTTTCGCGGAGACCAAGCTGGACACTCTCGCACAGGCTTCGGAAGAAGGTCGCTTCGTATGCGGGAGTCCAGCTGAAGCGTGGAGCTCTTCGATCGCGGTCGACTCGAGCTGGGGGCTGGCCGTCTGGGCCGAGGACATCGACGTCTTCGTCGGACATTGTTCTAGGATAGGAGGGGAAGAAAGGAAGGGAGAATAAAAAAAAGCCCCCTCGTGACTTTTCGGTGGGAGGCTGAGGCTGAAGCCGAAGCAAATGCTCCAACAACAAAGTCGTGTGTTGGTACAGTCTTGACAAGACCTGCCTGGATCAAAAACGATGGGAACCAATTCTAAACCAAACCTTAGTACTAGCTCGCCCAGTCGGGACTCGGCCGGGCGGTGAGTTTTTGGGTGGGGACGAGAGGTCACCTGGGCCACTGGGAATTTCACTATGCGTTATCACGTGCGACCACTGAAAAAGGGGAATAGAGGTCAACTGTTGCTTGGAACAGCGATCAATTTAAGCTGGACGTTCAGAATCGATGGTAGAATAATGATATCACATCGATGTTTATGGTCTTGATCCATTGTCTATCGAGATGCAACTCACCGGAACTTTTGCTCCTTGGCCTCGATCCAGGGCCGCGGACAGGGATTGGTGAGAGCTGAGGCTCAACTCCCCGAGAAAAGTCCATCTCATTGGTCTGTTTGAGTCTGTGACAGGTCAAGGCAATACGACATAACGTTTCTGCACTGCAAGGATTAATCTCACCATCGATTATCATTGTATGCGCCAACACTTGCATATTTCCTTGGCCATCTTGATCGCACATGAGTAACTTTTCTCTGTGATAGAGTCCTTTTATTATGGAGATGTCCCACCTTCAAATGGAGCATCGTGCCCGGTATAGCCGCGGTTACCGCCCGTAGCATTAACATTACGTCGATGCCTATAATCTGGGCCTTGACAATCTTTACTCTCTTTAGTAGGCCAAGGTACACTTTGCGTCACTCAGAGACTCCGATATGGACTAGAAATGCAATTGAGTTTGAAGACCCAAAATAGTGAAATTGTTCTATTTACCAAAGATATCTTGGCTCAATAGTAAATGCCATCAGATTAAATGCCATCAATGAACTTTCAAGAGAAAGCTCAGAGGAACAAGAATTGAATAAGAGCAAAGAATGCAATACCAGCACCAGCCAGGCCCAAATGCTGGCTCATGGCGCCGGATACGATAACAGGGTGATCTGTGGACTCTCCTGTACAAGCGTTAGCTTTCATACCTATCAGGAGACCAATAGTGAACTTACCAGGAGCAGCACTCTCTGAAGAATAAGGGACTGGGGTGGGCTTGACGCTTGATCGGAAACCATTGCCGTCTCCAGTGACCTTGGGTGCAGAGTTTCCTTGCTCCTCAGGCTGCTTCTTGGGCTGCTCATAGCTTGGCTGCTCCTTGCCAGGCTGCTCCTCGCCGGGCTTTGCCATGGGCATCCCAGTTGGTGCAACTTCGTTCATGTAATGACCCTCAACAGGGTGCGTGATAGTTGCGGTAACGGGCTCAGGGCCACAAGTAGTACACGTCTGAACCTCACACGTGAATCCATGGGGAAGATCGTGCTCGTTCTTGGTAGGCTTTGCCTCCATGCCACTGTACGTCTCCGTGATGACATACTCCTGCTCAA
Organism: Fusarium tjaetaba; assembly: GCF_013396195.1. Taxonomy (NCBI): domain Eukaryota; kingdom Fungi; phylum Ascomycota; class Sordariomycetes; order Hypocreales; family Nectriaceae; genus Fusarium; species Fusarium tjaetaba. The sequence continues at coordinate 9,071 of NW_023501691.1, read as the reverse complement.
ACATACCAGTAGAGCAGAAAGCAGGGTACTTGGTCGTATACTCAAGAGTGTGGACACAAGTTGGGCAGCCACAGTGGCAGTCGGGAGCTTGAACCTCAACGACGATGACTTCTCCTGTCACAGCTGGCTTGTGAACCACGCATGTCGGGCCAGGCACGGTGGCGGTAGCCGGAGGATGTAGGCCATCGCGTGTGAAGCATTGAGTTATCGTTGCTGTGCGGGTCTCGTACTGGACATCATCTTGAGCGACTCCGAAAGTAGCGAAGAGCGCTGGAATAACGATTGACTTGGAATACATGATTAACGAGTGTGAAGAGCAAAAATGCACCAAACGAATGACTACAGCTGGAGATCACACAGCCTGAGCGAAAGAGCAGAGAAAGATTATGTTGGATGGCATAAAGGGGACTTGGCGCTTATTAAAGCCTCATACTAAAAATGCAGAAATGTTACTTCCATACCTCAACGTCCATCTAATTACCCAAAGACTGTGGCTTACCGGCGACATGAATAGTTTCATGCCAGAATATGATAGTGTCTCCCCAGAAGACCCAGGTAGCGCGTGGGCCATGCACTATTTGTTCTTAGCGTTCAATTTGGCGCTCGTTTACTTTTAAATTCCGGTTCCGTGGATAGCTTGACTGTCTGTGGCTGACTGAAAGGCCAAAGCCCGTTACGGTTGTTTACATTGAAATCAGTGATTCTGTTGGCACCAAAAGTCTGTGTTGTTTGGTCTCTGGTATGCAAGGGAGCAGCTCAAGGGAGTCTTAGTGACTTAGCTCGTTTAGTACGATGGTTTATGTCTCAACTTGGACGCGATGACATATCATATTAGAAACCATATTCTAGACCAACGCCTCATTAACTAGATGAGACACTATCCACTTGGCGCTCACCACCAAATTTTAACATCTTGAAATATTGACAGCAACCAACAGATGTCTTAGGCTTCATTGGCCGTGCGTTTGCAAGGCTGAAGCTGAAAATTTGAGTGCAGAGTAGTTAAGAGTCGTAGAAATTCATAGTGTTGGACAAGTCCCTGATCTCCGTCTTACCAAGGCTTTCACTCGTTCTTCATGATGTCTCCAGTTCGTTTATTCCCTTTCTTACTTGCAAGTCTCTTTGGTGCATCCATTGCTCTTCAAAATGACCAAATACAGCCTGAAACTTGGTGCATAACATATCTATCAACTTATTTGGTCCCCGTATCAGGGGGTCACACTGGCCCAACGACTTCTTCTCCTGAAGAAACCATTTTCCCAGAGACCTCTGAAGCACCTTTGACATTTTCTACAGATCTGGCTATCCCCTCAACTCTCTCTGTTCCTGATGATGTAATTATTACTACTTCGGCCCCAAGTCAAACTACTGGAATTCCAATCCCTGAAGCCAGTGGCCGATCAGTGATATTCCGTGTCGTTCCAGAATCGCAGGACACCAAACGAGCCCTACAGGCCAGGGCAGTCGGCGGTTTTGTTGGCAGTCAGTCAGAAATTTGTGCCGCTGCCGCTGTCTTCAACCTGGTGCAAGGTCGTCTGTTGGATGGTACATTGCCCATATACTACAACGGCGAGAGTTTCAAGGAGCTACGTGGCTCCCCAGGAGCGTTATCTCGAAGGGCTGTCACGGAGACCTTTGCTGATGAGGATGGATTCCTCCGATTTTCCAACTCAGCCCTACCAAATGGTGAGGCAGGCTTCTGTCAGGACACCGAGAGCGGTCAAGTCTATATTACTTTCACTGCATTGCCCTTAGGTTGCCAAAAGATAAGACTTTCTATTACTGAAGGTATGGGCATCATTTCGTGCCACTGGTGCTAGGCTGACTCGCTTCCTTCTAGTTGACGATTGCCGAGATGGCGATGTATCCTCGAGCTTTTCTTCTCGAACTGCCAGTACACCTCTGATATCAGAGTTTACATCTGTGTTGTCCGGAACGACGTCTCCCTCCAACGCAGTAGCTTCCACGACCACAGAGGATATCCAGGTGGGTTCTTCCGCTACAGATGTTCCAGCTTTCACTTCTCAGGTTGAACCTGTGTATACGAGCTCTGTGCGATTTTATAACAGCTCTTCATCTATCATATCTGTCACGCAACCTGGTCTTACTCAAACATCTTCTGTGTTGGACATTTCAACCAGTGTTGTAGACTTCCCACTTACATCTCGGCTGAGCTCCGAGACCTCAGAACCGGAGAGCCTATCCACGGATGCACTGTCCACGGATGTCTTGGAAACGTCAGAAGAGCTACCTTCTACCCCTGAACCAACTACTACAAATTCTCAGATTACAAGTGTCACTAGCTCTGGTACCGAATCCACGGCAAGCTCTGTTGATGGTTCTTCAACTACGTCTGCATCATCATACAGTTTAGAGACTGATACCAGCACACTATCCGATCTGCCATTGGATACCAGTTCATCTCTTGACTCGAGCTCAACGGTCCTCTCAACGGCTGATACCAGTCTTTTCACCACGACAGCTGCCGATACCACAACTTCAACAACTACAAGCTCTGAACCGACAGGAACACGTGCGTGTCCAGAAGGCTTGTCTGATCCACTGACACTGTTCAATGGCGAGAGGCCATCTGACAATGGTGTCGAATGGCTCGTGCTCCCGTTTCAGGTACCACTCTACGGTGAAACCAGTGAAATGGTCTATGTCAGCCCCAATGGACTTGTTACACTCAGAGGCTCCTTCGGGGCCGACTCGGTCCCCGATCTGGCCTTCCTACCAGATGAAAACATTGAGTCGCTGGCTATTTTCCCTTACTGGATTGACATGATCGTTCCAGAAGGTTCAGGGGCCGAGGTTACATACCAGGTTGAGCAGACTCCCAATCAACCAGGGGTGCTGACCATAGATTGGTGTGTCTTCACTACACCAGGTGCAACTGAGCCGAACCACTTTCAAATGGTGATCTCAGAGGATCAACAGACCCCAATTACCTTCTTCTACTATACCATCCAGCCCGGGGGAACTATTGCTACTATCGGTGCCCAAAATCGCGACACGGATCAGTGGGTGCAGTACTACGGTGCTATCCCAGATAGAACGTTCATGGAAGTTGATACGTTCGGTGACGGGGATATACGGACTGGTCAGTTCTGAGACCACACAAATTCTTAATTTTCACTTCATTATTTTCTTCTTGTTGTTGTTTCATTTCCTCCCCTTTGATCTCTGGATTGGCTAGGCTTTCAGGTTTTCGCGAAGCTTGGTTTAATAATTAACATAGACTACACGTGGTCCTCTTTATGGTCAGATAAGATGTTGGCAGGCGAGAATCTGAGAGCCCAGGGCAAAAGTGTAAAGTTGATTCCCTTTGAACCTTGACTGTCTTAGCTACACTACAATATCATCTCAGTCTTGGTTATCCTTCAACGTAATCCCTCAAGGAATCGCACCGAACATCCAAGATCCCGCACTGAGCAAAAAGCCAGAGATATAAAACTGAACCCTCCAAAGAATATAAGCAGAGCATTTTTGACCAACCCATTAAAGACCGAATACAACGAGTTACAACAAGGAGAGGAAAAATCAAGATTCGGTCAGATTACCTCATCAATGAACGTAAAGTCATATCTATGTACACCAACTATGTGAAGTGAAAAGAAGAGAAGGTGCTATGTTGAGCTCTGAATAAAATCCAAGTTGAGACTCCTCCAATCCCAGAGCTGCGAGAAGTCTCCGAGGTCGACTTCGGTGATGTTGCCTAGACCGTAATCGACATTGAGATCCTGGGGATGATAATCAACGTATGCTGGAGGAACCATACCACCTCCGGTATGGTCAGCATGCGGCATGCCATAAAGGCCTCCTTGGACAATGCCATCGATCCCGGCACTTGGTGATGGGACATGCTGAGGTGGCATGTGCCCGGGCGCGACACCCATGTTGTAAGCAACCTGAGGTTTCGCATACCCTTCGGCGGGGACTTGGTTGTTCATGACATAACCAGTGTTCTCGTGGTTATCATAGGAAGAGTGAGTGCTCTGCGGCGTCGATCCTGAAGGTGCACCTTCAGAGCTGGCGTAATAGCTCGGTGAGCTTTCCTGTGACACATGCTCCGGTTGATATCCACCCTCAGGCTTGATAACGACATCATGACTGGTATTTGTGGCTTGTGCTGCTGGGGAAACTGGAGCCACTCGTTGTTTCTTACGATTCACAGTCTCACGTGGCGGTGGCGATCGTCTGGGCATCTTCTGAACCATCTTGACAAGAATGTCATGAGATGTCTTGGCTGTCTTCGACAAAGCCTTGAGACGCTTCAACAACTTGATTGCGGTATCCACTGATTCGACGATCTCATCCTTCCTGGGGATTGTGTCGTCCTGATCCTTGATAACAGCAGTGGAGAGAACAGCGGCTGTATCGAAGAGTGAGAAAATGATGAAGTGGAATCTTGCGTCTCGATGAGAAGCATGATCAGCCCACCGAGTAGTTGTGTCCAGATTCTTGAGGGAATAGAAGACTGCATCTTCTCGGACTGCTAGTAGATCCGCAGGTGAGTTTTTCGTGTAAACTTGGGCCATGAACGCTCGCATAGGGTTGAGAATCATAAGATATGCCATTGTGTGGATGTAGAACCGATGGTAGACAATCCATGGAAACTTATAGTCCTTCGACGTGTCAGGGTTGTCGACATCATAAACTGCAGGGAAACGTCGGATCCAGTCTTCAAGCATGGACTTGTACTCTTGAATATCGCTTGCTGAAGTGATGTTCTTGGGAGCACCCCATCGCTGTGCGAGTGACGTGACCAGCTCCGACTGAAGTTTCATATGCAGAAGTGGTGAGGGAGAAAAGTCTTCGAGTGTGAGACTCGGTGGCTCCACGTTGATATCACTGTGGTCAATGATCGTCGGGCGACCTAAACCAGAAGCAAATTGCCTGAAAAGAGTCAGCATGCCATCCACCTAGGCCTTGGTGGTTTCACTTACCAGTCCCAGCAATCCAAGATACACCATACTCTCCTACGCATCTCACGTTCAAATTCTGATAAGCCTTCGGCAATGGCAGTTCGATGAAGACCTGGTGCAAGAGTTAGTTCACTGATATCGTAGGAGGTCGAACGTACTCACCTAATTCATGTGCCTCTCGTACAGCAGCACCAATAACATGCCATGCCTCAACAAACTTCGCTTCCGACTTGTACCAGTAGATCGAGTGAAGCATCCACTGAATATTCAACAGATGACAGTGACCCACCGGGATCACCCTTCCGAGTTCCGTAGCGGCTTTGTGGTATTCTACTGTGAGCTTCTCTGCAGGCTCGGAAAGCTCAACCTCGACAATGGGCTTTATCTCAACATCTAGATGCTGCGTGGCACAAGCGCAGACCATGACGAGCAGGATAGTCCATTGAAGTGAGAGCGATTGATTATGATTCCTTCGCTCCCACCATTGTTGATATTCCTGGAGAAAGGTTGGCGGATAGATGATGTAGTAGTGATAGTTCATGTTGTTGAAAAAGCTCTGAACAAGAGCGTCTGGCGGGTCGTCAGCTCAATTTCTTGAAATCTGGTTACTTTGAGTCATTATTTACCCATTTGAGGACGGCCAGGCAAGACATCGAGGGCATGCTTGAGCTGGGAACAGGTACTGGGATGAACCCAAGTCAGTTCGCCCAGGGGCTTCTTATCCTTCTGCGATGAATTTTAGCATGTAATTCAACTGATACGGCATTTTTTGTCAGTATGAAGAGAATCCCTTACCTTTGCATCGATAGTTAGTGACTCAAAGAGAGGGCCCGCGGCATAGCCCATCGCTCCCAGCCCAACGTCGTCGTCATCCTCATCAGGCTCGGAGTCGTCGGGTTCAACGTCATCCTCACGACTGCGGGAGCGCTTCTTATCGCTATTTGGCGTAAGCCCGTCAGACGGTGAACTCGTAGTAGTCGGCTGAACGAAGCGGCATTTATCTGCGACTTTGCGCTTCTGGCAATGGTTGCAAGGCCATTCTCGATTGCACTGTCGGCAGTGAGTACAGTGGCTTCATACGGCCCGCGAGGCGGTCGAGAGGTTCTCCAGAAGGCCTGCAGGCCATCTCTGAAGGGCCATGACGTACCTTTTGCTTCCTGCGATGACACTCAGCGCAGGCCGAGCGATATTGAACAGTATGCGAGCTGTTGTCCTCCATGTTAGTGTGGAGTTGACGTGTGGAGATCGACAGGGAGCGACGCGAAGAATCCAAGGATGGGCAGAGGAAAAACTTTGTCGCGTTATTCCGGAATTGTTGTAAATGAATGCGGAATGGCTCTTGTCTGGTTGTGGTCTAGTCTAAACGGATAATGCCGCCCGTTTGTCTTAGATCACCTGGTGTTCTTTTGTTTTTGTCCAGAGCCTCGGCAATTGATTTTGTGATGATATCTCAGTGATAACTTATCTCTTCAAACAGGTATCCAAGAGTGGCAGACCGTCCAAGTAAAAGCTGCCCCTGAGAATTGAATATCGGTCCGAGTTTGGATCACCAAGAACGCCATCATCACCTACATCTGAGACCCCAAATCTGTCGTGGCACCCGGATGCAGCCAGCCCCGGGCTACACGAAGTTACAAAGCCACATTTCTCAAACTTGAGGCAATGCATTCCAGGCTAAACTGAATGGCTTTCTCATCTTTGCGGGGTTGTGACATGATGATAGGTTGTAATGCCAAACGCCTTTCCGGCAAGGCTGAAATAGAGTCGCATATTACTCGCCCAACGTCACACAAAGGGTCCAGACTCTCAACTGCGGGTAATGCTTCCCTTAATCGGACTTAATAAGAGCAGTGCACGAAAAAGTTTCAATCGTACGAACTGGTGATGTCGCTCATGTCCGAGCACATGTGTCGCTATCAACAGTGTCAAAGCTCAGACTTACGTGGCAATCAAAAGTGAGACTAACGTTTGTGAATAGTAATCACGAGGATACTGGTATTTGGAATTATTCCACTTTAAGGTTCGCGCACGCCAATTCTTCCAGCGCTCGAGCTACGCGAAACAGGCAAAACAGAGCGAACGGCAAGCTCGACTAGGTCTAGGCGCTTGATTAACGTAGATGCTTCCACCACTCTTCAACGACATTTATTTGCCAATCTCCAAGTTGATCTTCACACATCGGTATCGATGTGCCGAGAATCATAAGCAGGGTTGTGAAAGCAATGAAAACATGGTCAAGTTTGATCGGCTTCGACGGCGAACAAAAAATGGTGAGTGAAATGCATGAGAATTTATACAGATAAGATCACATTTATATTAATCTCAGTCTCTCAGATGACGCCTCGGTCCTGTACCCACATGTCGGCTCTATGATGTAAATCAGCCTTAGGGATACAAATCTTGAGTCCGGCAAAAGGTAATAACTAGATCATATTATAGTTCTGTCGTCATTACATTCCGCGTTCTTCCTCTTCAGTAATTTCAGCACGGCTTCATTGGTCAAGCAAGCACCGACATACTTTGGTCCTTCGCTAAGTCTTGTCTGATATCCTTCAAAGACTTGATCTGCTTTCCCTTTGTATCAAAGTTATCTTCGCTGAGCCAAGCCTCAAACGCCTTCTTAACAAGAGGCCACTCCTCATCAGTAATGCTCAGCCAAGCTGTGTCTCGACGCCTCCCTTTGAGAATCATATGCTTTCTATACAGAGATATTAGTAGGGGCTCTCATGCAATGAGATGTATGAGAAATACCTGAAGATACCCTCAAAAACAAAGCCTAATCGCTCTGCAGCTGCGAGACTAGGTTTGTTGAGATGATTCGCTTTCCACTCGACTCTTAGATAACCAAGATCCTCAAAGGCGTGCTTGATAATTAGATAAAAGGCTTCAGTGGCAGCGCGTGTCTGTTTCAGCTGAGACCCAAAGATGATGCTCCCAATTTCAATCCTTCTATGGCTTGGAACGATGTTGAGATAAGACATTTGCCCAACTGGTTCAGACTTGGGGTCATCGCGTGGCCCAGATAGAACAGTATAGAACAATGGATCCTCAGACTTGCAGAATCCTTCAACAGCTTCTCTCCATTGTTGCTGATCAAGATATGGTCCTCCAAACATATATGTCCAAAGATGGCCATTTTCCTCGCCACCAAGGTGCTTATAGCTTGGATCGGCGTGAGAGGGTTCCAATGGGATAAGAGAAGTGTAGCGTCCGTCAAGGGCCCCACGAGAGGGTGCGGACGCGATGCCCGAGGGGGTAATTGGACCAATTGGTTGTTCAGTCATGATTGTAGACGTCGAGCATAGGACTTGGGTTCGTTTTCGAGAGTTTGGAAGTCTTGAGCTTAATAGTAGAGGCTCGGGGCTCGGATCCGAGAGAACACAGAGTTCCGGGGCTTAACTCCGAATGTGAGTCAGCCAACGATTACGCCCTCTGGTTGACTGCTGTAGATAGATAGTGAGTCACGCAATTTCTGGCAACCAATTAAGATTAATCCGTCGTATAGGAACTTACCTATACTGGAAGCTCGATGGAGATACAGGAGCCTAGGAAATGTTGCGGCTCAACACCCTCATGACAAAGAAGTATCGGTGATCTGGTGGCGTAGACGTTGCCATCATAGACGATGGTATAGGTTTCAGGAAACTTCGAAGCTTAAATCTATACTGCTTTGATCATCCTATAATATGCCGTGAGTCTACTTATTTTCTAGCTTATGATATTTCCAAACTTCGAAGAGGACTTGACTTTCGTTCAATCATGATGGTTAACAGAAGCACTCTTGATATATGTTGTAGCACTTCAAAACTGGTATCACTACATTCAAAAAGAGAGAAAAATTAATTTCTCTTTATCGTCTCAAGCTTTTAAGTGTTCCGTCGTGCTATCTTATCCAACATGTAATTCTGTGCTTTCATGACAGTCTGTGAACTTCTGTTCTCTTACATACATTTCTATTCTGCCTTTTAACTGGGTTTTCGGTTTTGGTTGTTGATCCAAGTTTACTCTCAAATGTCCCCATATCTGAATATGATAATCTAAATCGAATCAAGGAGAGTAAAATAAGAAAACTTATTTGAAAAGCAAAGATCCCCCCCCCCCCCACCGAAACCAAAGGTATAGCCGACGGGTTCCAGGAAAAAA